>NC_046660.1:66834688-66912802 GCF_010883055.1 Belonocnema kinseyi
ACTGTTCAAAAAACAGTTATATTTTCCAACAAAAGATGACTTTTAATCCAATAGTTTCATGTTAAAGAAAATAATTAAATCTGCAACACAAAATAGATCAATTTTAAACCAAATAGTTAAATTTTCAAACTACTAAACGAATTTGCAACCATATAGTCAACTTTGCAAACCTTCTGTTTTCATTTTTTCATAATCTACAAACAAGATCACTTAAAAATACCAACAACTTAAAAATACTAATTTTCAAAAAAACAGTGGGATTTTCAACAAAAAATCAATGTTTCACAAAACAGATAAATTTTTAACCAAATAATCACATTTTCAACCAAGAAAATTCAATTCTGAATTCGAAAAGTAGAAATTGGAAAAACAGGAATTCATTCAAAAGAAGGGAAAATGAGGGGAATAGAAAAAAGAGTTTGAAGTCTAAAGTCGGGGCTGATACTTCCAATCTACAAAACCTCACTTTCGTGTCATGCGAGTTAAAGCCGGAAAAGCTGAACGGAGCTCACACAATGCTTATTAAATTGGTCCATCCTCATATTATACAAAAAAAATTCTTTGCTTAAAAGGTTGAAATTGCTCCTCTGAAAATTTTATTTCTTGTCCTGTATAATCAGGTAGATGAGACTCAGCACCGTTTATCTTTTGGGATAATTAATAACTTATTGATGATTAATTATTCCTAAATAAATAACAACTTAATTGATTATTAATAATTAGATCATTATTATAGATAATTAATGTATTATCGATTAATTCTTTTCAGATTGAAGGAAATAAATTCTTAAAAATAAAACTCACCTTGTAAATTCCATCGACGAGTCTAGTGAGTTCCTCGGTCTCCATCTTCCCTTAAGTAGCTAAAGACACGTGCCGCCGATTTCACGAGATGCTCATATTTTTCCTTCCTTCTGAGACCCGGTTTCACGTACTCGATCCACTTTCCCGGACTCAACCGCGAGTCGTGGCCTATCCTCTACCTATCCTTTTCTTTCAAAGAATTCCACAACACTGAAAAAGAAAAATAGCTCGTGTTAGTTTTCATATTATTATACAATTTATCAGCACTATTAGGGTTTATGCAATGACATATATCGATTCTATCAATCAAATATACAATAAAATATTAGAAAAATGATTAGTGATCAGAAGACAAAGGTACAGATTGGTATTCTTCTGAAAAAAAAATATTTTAATATATTAAAATATATTTATATAAATAAATCTAAAATCAAATCAAACTTTTCTTTTTGGCCATATTTCAAATCAATTTAATTTACTGTAAAAATTCAAATCATAAAGAATTATGATTAATTTTTAAATCTAAATTAAAAACTAACGGTTAAATTATATCACTAAAAAAAGTTTATTTTAATCAAACAAACATTTGTTTGAACCAGTAGGCAAGCGATTCCTGAAAATGTAGTTCAGCGTATATGTACATATTACATAGGGTTACAAGTAGATTGTGTACGATAAAACTGAATTATTCGGATTGCTTGGATTACCTCCGATTACAAGGGGGTTACTGCGGATTAGAAGTAGAATACCCAGAATGGGAAGTCGATTACTTAAGATCACAAGTGGACTACCAAGAATTACACGCGGATTAGTTGAATTACTACGGAATGAAAGCGGAATACCTAGGGTTACAAGTTGATTTTTAGAATTACAATTAGATTACTTAAAATTGCTAGTACATCACCTAGGGTTAAAAGTGTATTAACTAGGACTGCAAGTGGATTACTTTTAATCTCAAGGGTATTACTGCAGATCGCAAGCTAATTACGTAAGATTTCACTGGATTACTAAGATTACCCTCAATTAATTGTATCACACATAGATTAATTGGATTAAAACAAAATACAAGTGGATTATTTAAGATTGTAAGATGATTATATAAGATTATGAACTCAAAAAGTAATATTAATATTAATCATGTAGATAAGTATGATAAACGAGCGAAGCGCTGCTTAACTTTAGTAATCGAATGGGTAGCCCTAAACAGTTCAATATTTTCAAGTAATGCAATTTAATATTATAAAAATTAAAAATGCATACAAAGAATGTTTAAGAGCAATATTTAAATACTACTTTTTTTAATTTCTATGAATCTTAGGTTTCAATAAGATACAATTTAGTATAAAAGCCATTTACTGCATTAAAAAATATCAAATGCGAGTGTCGAACAACAGCTAATGTCTTTTACTTTTATTTAGTTTATTGCACTAACGTCACGTGATTCAACAAAATTTAACCAATCTATAAAGTCAATATTTATAAAATAAGTAAGTATCCATAAATCAGAATTATATTTATTTGCAATATTTTCTATTTAGAAATAAAATACCTTCCTTTTTCTAAAATTAAAAAAGGAAAGTTTCCAATTCTAGAAATTTTTTATTTCTAAAATGACATTTTTGTACTTTAAACCGTTTCTAATTTAGAACGATGAATTTTCAAAATCTGCCGAATTCAAACTTGGAACAGGGATGTTTTTGTTATTGTAAATTCCCTTTCGATAAATCAAAATTAAAATTATTTTCAATAATTTTCCGTTCTATGACAAAAATTACCTGTTCCAAGATCACAATGCCATTCTTTGCGAAATTTCCTTTTCCGAAGTCCAACTTATTATTCATTACTAGCATTTTTATTAATATTTAATTTATTCATTCGCCGTGCAAACCCAGAATCTTAATTCTTTTAGAAAATCTCCTATATTAACTGATAATTAAAATTATTATCAAAATTGTCTGTTCCAAAAAAGAACTACATCTGTTTACCAACTTTTCTGTTATAATTAAAAAATACAGTAACTCGTTTTCTTTCAAATTTGGACAAGGGAAGTTTCAGATTGTTCCAGATTTTGTCTTGGAACAGAATTTTTTTAAACTTTCTTCTTCTAAATTAGAATAATTTTTTTTCAAAAATTCCCTTTTACGTGTGCAAAATTATAAATCTGTCATGAAATTCCTTATGTTAAACTCAAAATTATAACTTTTTACAAAACTGTCCTGTCCCAAAGTAAAAATTATATATTTTTTATTGAAGCTCTCTATTTTAAACTAAAAGACTATATTTCGTTACTAAAATTCCACGTCGAATCAGTGATCAATAACTGGATATTCAGTCATTAGTGAATCATTTTTCAAGATAGGAATAAGTAAAAATAAAAAAAGATGACTAAATATTTAAGTAATCGTCAAAGAAATTATAGCAACTTTTTCTGCACTGAGAAATTAGTTTATTATCACGAATTAATGTTTAAAAAATGAGTCCACTGATTAGCACTGAAGTTCTGCTAATTCAAATTCAGAGCGTGTAGACTAAGGCACCCTGAAAACCCCAATATTTTTTGCTTGAATCGCGCACAAACTAAACTTGTTCTGCCTGTTAAAAATATAAATGCGTTCTTTTGTTCTATTAACAAAATATTTAACTGTGGCCCTGTTACGTTAAACATTCCCATAATGATTAAAACTATTAACTAAAGTTAATTTTCGTTAAAATAAAAATGGTTAGGCACGAAAATCAGTCAATGATACCAGAAGCTGAGGAATTAAATAATTTGACCCAATAAGATGAAAAGGGATACCCATAATCGCGAATAACTACACTTTATAGGGGTTAAATTTAAAAATATCATATTTTCCACTTTTTTATATCGCTCAAAGCCATTTACTCACTGAAATATCCGAAGAATGGCGTGTAAATAGGTCTAAAAGCACAGTTTCATATATTAACCCAAATAAAAGGTAGTTTTTCAACTTACGGACAGAATTTTTGTTCGAATGTGTCAAGTTCTTTCGGTCAACGTATAGTATCATCAATTGTATTTACTGTAAAAGACTTATTATTAATTATTAGTTATATTTATTTTGGGACAGTTAAAGGACCACGTTTTAAAATTTGTTTAAATCAAACAAAAATACGCATTTATTTTTTTTTACCAAATCGAACAAGTTCAAGGGGTTCGTAATAAAAGCAAAAAAAATTTGGCTTTTTTTAAGACACCCTAGTATAGACCTATCCTGCCCTTACTTGCATCTATAAAGAAAATCAATTCTTCAATATATCCAATGCAATAAAAAATTAAATTACTCAATCGTGAAAATACACCATCTTGATATTCCCAAATAGGATGTGGAGCAGATGAATGTAGATTTGTAAAAAATGAAAGTTCAAACATAATTTGGCATTGATAAAGCCGGCTATCTCAACCACCACCCGTTTAACAATTCCAACGATATAAATCCCAATTCTGAGTTACTTCCAAGCCTTGGAGTCGACTTAGAGGTAATTTAGAGTCTCACACCTTACGTTAGCCATGCGCGCGCAACAAAAGGTCATGTTTTCCAGAGTAGGTACTTTCATTCCACAAGGACACCCGGTGTGCGCTTAGTTCTTGGAGACTTAGACTCTACAGGGAGAGCAAACTAGGGAAAAAGGCGCATAACTTTCAGCCATGTTTGTATGCCTTTAGTAGACTACCATCGACATACCAAACCTCCGCCACTGCTAACTTCGATCGCCGACGAGATTCAATCGATTCTATCGCTAATTCGACCTGCTCCCATGAACTAACTGAACCGCTTTGAGACCAGTTTGGAATCGAGAAATCGTGAAAGCCCATAAGAAGCTGGTGATGCTGAATTTCCTTCTTTGTTACTCGCGAGTACAACTCTAATTATAAGGAAAGTAAACCAAGGACAGAAATGGATCTTCCTTTTTTTTGCTTTGACCTTCAACTACACCTTCACTTAGAAAAATATTTGCTTCACTTGAAAGAAAAAGTTTCTGCAAGGAACGAGTTTTTTGTGGGATTATTTATTTTACTTTGTTAAATCCAATTAAACTTTATTTGAGGCCGTTCATTTTAATTTAATTACCTGAAAAGAGAAGGTTTAATCTTTAATTTGAGCCGTAATAGAAGCTTGTAGAACTTCATTTGTACCCAATATTGTTTTTTTAAAATAGCAAAAAAGACATTTTTTCTCAAAAACCTCTCGTGACAGAGAAAATTTGATGCCCAATTCGGATTCAGCGATCCCAAAAACATATGGTGGTCTAGTTCAGTGGCCATGTCACTTTTATTTTTGGTGTGCCTGTTATCAACAAAAAAGTTGAGTTTCTAAACTAAAAGACTAATTTCTTAAAAAACGGGTGACTTTTAAACCCGAAAAGATAAATTTTCAACCCAGAAATATGACATTTCAAACAAATAGTTGAATTATCAATAAAGAAACAAATTAAATTTAGAAAAAAAGGATGATATTTTTAGAATACAGTTCAGGTTTCACCCAGAAATTTTATACCAAAAAATATATTTTTTTAATCTAAAAATGGGAACTTTTAAAAAAATAATTAAGTTTCCAACAAAACAGTTGATATTACCGACCTAAAAATATGAATTTTCGACCATATAGTTTAATTTCTGACAAAAAATTAATTATCAAACAGACAGTTGCATTTTCAACCAAATAGTTAAATTTTTAAGTCAGAAGACAAATATTTAGAAGACAGTTTAATTTTTAACACAAAAGGACAAATTTTCTTTCAGAAAAAAATAAAGGCTTAACAAAATAGTTGAATTTTCAATCAAATAATTTAATTTTTAAGAAAATTGTTATATTTTTAATAAAATAATCAAATTTGTAACAAAATTGTTTCATTTTCATCTCCAATTATGAATCTTAAAAAAACATGAAGTTTGAACACAAAAGTTCAGCTTTCAACCAAGTGGTTGAATTTACAATTCAAAAATTATTTTTCAACCAAAAATATAATAAGTGATATTTCAACAAAAAAATATTTTAAATTTTGATAAAAAACAACCAAATTCAACTAAAAAGATGAATTTTCAACGAAAAATATATGATATTTCAACGTACAAATATTTTTATTTTAAATCAAAAACAGTTTAATTCAAATAATCACCACAATAATCGAATTTTTAATAATATAATAAAATTTTCAATAAAATAGATAAATTTTCAACTGAAATAATGAATCTTCAACTAATAAAATGAATTTTTAGCAAAGTAGTTTAACTTTCAAAAATAGAGGTAAAATCGACGGAAACAGCGGTTTTTCGTGCATATTTTTGCCAAAAAAAAAAAATAAATCTTTATTCCCGATGGATTTATCCAGCATATCCTTATGTTTTGGGGGTCACTGATTCTAAATCCGAGGTTCAAATAACCCAGTTGGCTAATATTTTATCGAAAAACGCAAAAATAGATGCAAAGTCGACGGAAACAGCGATTTTTCGTGTATATTTTTGAGAAAAAAAAAAAATTTCATGACCGGTGAACTTGACCAGCATATCTATATGTTTTTTGGGTAGCTGAATCCGAATCCAGGGTCCAAATAATCGAGTTGGCTTATATTTTTTAGAAAAATGCAAAAATAGAGGTAAAATCGAACAAAACAAATGACTGTGAACAAAACAAATGACAGATCCCGCTCGCACTTTACGTCAAAACAAATGACTGTGAAACAAAGAAATGAAAGATCGCGCTCGAACTTCACGTTACTAAAAAGGACAGTGGTGACAATCTCTTTAAGCGTGCTTCTTAATGTGACTTCAGCACAGTTTGAAAAACTATTATCAGTTCCTTTTTTTTTGTTTTTAAATCACTAGTTTACTATGCTATACTTATACTATTACTATAAACTACCAAAACAAAACAGATCATGTCTTTTAAGCGCTGTTTCAATTCCAATTTATCCACTTTCACTATAGCGCATAATTGTGTGGGTGATCCAGATGCATTTTGCTACATATGTAATAAATTTGAGGTTTTATAAAATCGAAAAGTAATCAGCGACGGCATAAAAACAATTCATAAAAGCTATTTTGGTATAGAAGTTCAAAATAAAGTGAAAATTGGGTTCCTCACAAAATTTGCAGTGCTTGTTATAAGGCATTCAATCGATTGCAAGGCAGAGAAGGAAATAAGAAAACCCTTAAGATTCAAGAACCTACGATATGGAGGAAACCTCTTCGGAAAGATGAATGCTACTTTTGTATGACAAACCTGACAAGAATCAATAGAAAAAAGAAAAATGCTATCGAATATCCTGATGTATTTAGCGTCACTAAATCTGTTGAAAATAACGACGTTACAAAAAACTCAAAAAATTTGTCACTTGACAGACAGACGACTGAAGCAGAAGAAAATAAAAGTACTGATGAAGATTTTGATGTTGATAGTGATAAAAGTGATATTTCAGATTATGGTAATGACAAGGATGATGATAAAAGCAGCGATGTTAATACAGAAGTGTACATACCAGACAATGAAAGAAGAAAGTTTCTAAGCTATTTACGTCTGAAGAATTGAATGATTTGTCGCGAGATCTCGGTCTCCCTAAAGATGCTTCAGAGTATCTTGCTTTCGTTTTGAAAAAGAAGAACTTATTAGCTAAAGGAGTTAAATCAAGTTTCTACAGAAATAGGAAAAAAGAGTTTAAACAGTTTTTTACTTCTGAAGAAAATGATCATGGAAAATTAGTCTATTGTAAAAACATTAACGGATTAATAGAAAAAATAAAACCTGGACTATATAGAACGGAAAATTGGCGGCTATTCATTGACTCTTCTAAGCCCAGTCTAAAAGCAGTGTTGTTGCATAATACTAATTTTAACGCTCCAATTCCAATCGCACATTCTACGGAACTGAAAGAGAATTACAGTAACTTAAAATTTGTCCTGGAAAAAATTATTTACTCAACTTATGAGTGGAAACTTTGCGGGGATCTCAAAATTCTTGGAATCGTTTCAAGACAGCAATCAGGGTATAAAAAAACACCTTGTTACTTGTGCTTATGGGACAGTCGAGATCGCATTCGTCATTACAAAAAAAAGGTGGCCAAACAGAACATCGTTTGAGTAAGGACAAAAAAATATAATTGAAGATCCTTTAGTTGACCCAAAAGAAGTTTTGATTCCACCCCTTCATATAAATCTGGGTCTCATGAAACAGTTTGTTAAAGCGCTTTACAAGAATGGCGATTGCTATGCGTGTTTGGAAGATCAATTTCCACAACTTTCCGAAGCAAAATTAAAAGAGGGGATCTTCGATGGACCACAGATAAGAAAAATATAGCAGGATCCAGAATTCATTACAAAAATTTCTGGCACTGAAAAAGATGCCTGGCTTAGTTTTAAAAATGTTGTAAAAAACTTTTTAGGTAATAAGAAAGGTCCAGACTATCAAAATGTGATTTCAGAAATGGTAACAAACTTTGGTAAACTAGATTGCCCTATGAATTTGAAGCTACATTTTCTTCATTCGAGATGCGATATCAGGGATGTTGGGATATCAACATGATGGCTAACTACTGTTGGAGTTTAAAACGCGATCAAGTCAATCAAGGTACTAAACGAAAGCGATACCCACTACGTAGGACTTTTGAGGACAAAAGGGTTCGATACAAGCGATATAAAGAGAAATAAAAAATAAAAGAACCCTATAAGCGTGAGAGGCAAGGGGACTCACGGTAATAAAGCACTCCAAAGGGAACAGGATTTAGTACGTCCACGTCATTGTTCCTGGGTAACGCTAACAGTAAATAAAACTTATTTACAAAAAAGCCTACTATTGCGATGCAAGGAGACTAACGCAAATTAAAAACCCCGAAACGTGAAACGCAAAGGGAATCTACAGTGACCGACAATCCCAGTCGAAGAAGGTAAAGGTTTAAAGGTTTTCGTCGATCTTATGTCTAATTTTGCGTTTTTCGATAAAATATGAGCCAACTGGGTTATTTGAACCCCGGATTCAGAATCAGTGACCCTAAAAACATATGGATATGCTGAATAAGCCCACCGGAGATGAAGATATTTTTTTTGCAAAAATATACAAGAAAAATCGCTGTATTCGCCGATTTTACGTCTATTTGTGCGATTTTCGAACAAGTATGAGCCAAATTGGTTATTTGGGCCTCAGATTCGAATTCAGCGACCCAAAAGACATTTAAATATGTTGGTTAAGTCCACCGGGCGAGAAAATCTTTTTTTTTTGCAAAAATATACGTAAGAATCGCTGTTTTTGTCGATTTTACGTCTATTTTTAATTTTTCAGAAAAATATGAGCCAACTTGGTTATTTGGACAACGGATTCGAATTCATCGACCCCAAAAACATATAGATATGCTAGTGTAGTCTGTCGGACAGACAACTTTTTTTTGTGTGCCGGTGTAATTTAAAGTCTTCTATCAAATCGTAAATTTTTTGCCAAAAATATATGCATTCTGAAGGAAAAATAGAATAGTAAAATTTTTAATAGAAAATCATTATTATTTTTGATCCAAAAAGAGTTAAATTTTATTAATGGGTTCTATTAATTCAGTTTGCATCTAAGCAAAAGAAAAATGAAAAAAAGATAAGTTTCTCAAAAACATGGAAAAAAGAGAAAATCTTTAAAAAGGGATAAAGAGAAAAATAGAAGGAATAGTTTGAACTCTGTATTTAGATGCTTTACTTATGGGTCATTCCACGGTAGATATACCCTATACATTTTTTTTCGTAATATTTTTTTCCTCGTTCTTTGTTGAAAATTATTTAATACTTATTTTTTTATTTCAATATGATATGCAAAATTTCCGGGACATAATTTTTTGAAAGTTATCGTGTTAAAAAAATCACAGTCTTAACTTTTTTGTAACTGAAATATTATCTATAGATATTATCTAATACGCGGTTGATCCAGAGCTTCGAAATGAGATCTACTGAAAAATTAATCTATTGAATTCGCATGATTAAATTAGGCATTTTTATAAACAAATAGAGATTTCTAAAAAAACGACCTAATTTTTTCACTTCTTTGTGGATTTCTATTGCTCACACATTCCAAAATGTACTGTAAAAATTTCAAAGTGAAGAATTGAATATTTGTTGAATAATCAATTTTTAACTGAAGCGGGGTCTGCGGTTGTCACTCAGACGAGTTACTCAGGCGTGAACAAACAAAAGTGGAGAGGGCTATAATGAGTTAGTTGCCACCCACCGTCAGCCCCAAAATCGGCGCTATAGAGCTATAGAGGAGTTTCACTGTATATGCTGGAATTTGTTAGGAATATTAATCCACAAAAAAAGTGAAAAAATTAGGGTCCTTATTTAGCAATCTCTGTTTGCTTATAAAAAAAACCCTAATTTATTTATGAAAATTCAATGAAGAAATTTTTCAGTATACTTCATTTCTAAGTTCGGGATCAACCGAATGTTAGATCAAATGTTTGAAATTTGTTAATAAATACTTTTTCAGTTATGAAAAAGTTAAGACGATTACTTTTTTTAACATGATAATTTTCAAAAATGTATTTCTCGGAAATTTTGCATATCATGTTGAAATAAAAAAATACTTATTAAATATTTTTCAACAAAGAACAAAACAAAAAATGTAGGGGGTAAATTTCTCGTGGAATGACCCTCATATAAAAAAAAACATTAACTGTCATAGTCGGCCACCAATTAAAAAAACATCACAAATTCCGTTTTGCATCAAGCTAATTAATTATTGACTAATATACTTAATAATAGAACAATTAAACTATTTTTTATTTGCATCCATTAATAAAAAGGGATAGATTTAAAGTTATCGAAACTCTCTAATCGCAAAGTTACCTGCGTGGTTTGAAAATCTGCACTGAGACAAATGAATAATTTATTAGAATCTTATTCAAATAAAGCCCTGCCCCAGGTATCTAGAATATTCAGTCGGGATTTCACGCAATTTTTCAGCTCTGTTCCTCGCGTCGCGACGCGACGTCTTGCAGCTCATTTCTCTAGTCCTCCCTCACCTTATCTCTCTTAAGCCATGAAATGTTTCTCCGACTGAAAATAAGGAGTCGAACCAGTATGTAAAATGGTTACGGCTAGGCCAGGAAGTAGGAAGGCCTTGCCCTAAGTTTGTTACACCTTAACGGTTAAGTCTTCTGTACCAATACACCATTTTTGCATTACCCTCGCTTATCGCACAGGACACACGCGATAAGCTACCAACCGACCTCTAAAACAAATATAAAAAAAATAAAATGATTATACAACACACAAGGAAATTGAAGCGAACCACCAAAGTATTAGTATTAATTGATGTTACTGTTTTTTGTCTACATGGAGGAAAATCAATATTTTTTTAATATTAATGATTAATTGTATACATTGTGAAAAAAATGTCTTTAGCTTTCCTGGGATCCACACCAGTGTTGGGTAAGTTACTTTTTATGAATAAATAGTTAAAGTTATGTTACTTTTTTATGAGTAAATAGTTAAAGTTATGTTACCTAACGAAAAAGTAACTAGTTACATTTACGTTACTTGTAAATGTAACTAGTTACAGTTACTAGATAAAGTAACTTCAACTTACCTAGAAAGTTACTTTTTTCTCTTCCTTAATTTTTTAATTTAAAAATAAAAATAATTAATACATGATTAATAAAATTATTTATTATTATATTATTACAATACAAATATAAATAAATTATCAAAACATTATTCAAAAAACAGGGATTGGTTGAGTAAACGAAAGCTAAACAGATATTTCGTCAAGTGAAGAAGTTACTTTTGAAACCCGAGTGTTTAATCTCTTCCTTTTTTATTAGAAAAAAAATGTAAACTGACCATACAAAAAAGATATACAAAAATACAAAGTAACTGTAAAGTAACTAAAATTAAGTTACAATTTACTGCAAAATCGTAACTAAGTTACGTTACAAGTTACTTTGAAGAAAGTAACTAAGGTAGCTTAAGGTTACAAATAACGTGACTATTTAGTAACTTAGTTACTTGTAACAAGTTACTAACCAACACTGATCCGTACCCACTTCTATCCAGTAATTAAAATTACGTAATTACAATGCTATTTGTGGGCACTAAGTAGTATTACCTCGAGTATTACGGTATTTACGGTGTTATTAGCCATGAACGAGCTCTAAAAGGGATTAGTCTTACGGAAATTTCCGTAACGGTAGACGTTTTGTTATTTGTGCTCACATTATGATCACTTTACTTCCTGAAAGGCATCAAATAAATGCGCTTCCTCATAGAGGAAAGTTTATTTTCCACTTGCAAAAAAAGCTGACACCTCTTTCATCAAATAAAGAGCATCCATTACTTATGTAAAGCTTCTTTAGGAAGAGGGGGACGTGAAATCTTACGAATTCTTCCTTGGCGGGAGGAAGGCCCAAATAATTTCTTACGCAAGTTTTCTCTTTCTAATTATTTTTTTAAATTATACAAACTGAAACCTGTTTTGCCTGTTGAAATTAATTTTTTTATAATATTAATTACATTTTCTTATTATTTCTTTTTCATAATTTTATTTGGCAATATTTCAGATTACGTACGTCAAAAAATTTTAAATTCTTTAAAATCCTATTCGTTTGAAAATTATTTAATCTCGTAAAATTTCTTAAGTTATGTGAACATTTGTTGAAATCCTTTGAATTCCATGGATATCATAAAATTCCCTCGATTTCATGCCAAATCTTTCCTCTTAAAATTCTTTACAATGTTCGAAAATCCTTCAAAACTCCATCAAAGCCTTTGAAATCCTACAAAATCCTCTAAAATCCATGGATATAGTTTGAATATTTTGAAATCTCTTTAAATCCGTGAACATTCCATGAAATCATCGAAGTCTCTTTAAGTGCCTTAAAATCCGGTAAAATTTCTCAAAAGCCTTTTATATCTTAGAAAAACTTTTGAAATTTCGCAAAATCATATGAAAATACTTTAAATCCCTTAAAAACCTTTGCAATCTGCGTAAATCGTTCTTAATTCCTTAAATCCCTCAGAATACCTAAAATTTGGTTCAAACCCTTCGGTATCTCTTAAAATATAATAATATCTCTTAAAATCCAAATAAAGTATATTTAGTTTCTTATTATGATTATCTAGTTGTCAAATTAGAATACGATTCAAAATAAAAAATTTAAATAAGTATTAAAATAGCTTCCTCGACTTTATTATCATTTTTAATCAACTTTAATATCATTGTAATTTAAAATTCAATCGTCATTCAGTAATTTGTAACTTTTATTTTAATATAAAATTTTATTTTCACAGTAATTAAAAGCAAGAAAATACCTAAATTATGCAGTTAACTTAGAATTTTATATCGCGATGAAATGTTGCTAAAAGCCATTCTGGAATTCTGAGTCTTCCTCGTGTCTTCCGTTTTCGACACTGGTCACTTTTTGACTTTTTGAAGGGCTTTTTTGAAGATTCATCAATTTTTCATGTGTATAATTTAGAATAATGTAATTCTTAATGTTTTCAGTTTGAAAGATATATAAATGATGATTCTGAAATTGTTTTGACATGGAAGAACAAAAGTCAAGAGTTTTCAATCCTACGTCTTTCAAATTGAAAAATTTCGAATGTTAAGCATCAAATTTACAGAATTTGGCATTGGAAAACTTAAAACTTGCATAATTTTAAATTGTAAATTTAAATAAGTAAAAAAATTTTGATTTTAAATATTAAACAGTCGATGTTCTACAATTATGAATAATCGGAATTCAAATATCTTGAATTTAAGAATAATAGACTTGCAAGTAATTCAATTTTTTAGTTTTATATTTGAAAGGTATGTAATTCGAAACACTTTTTTTAATATAGCAATTTTGAGGATTCATAATGTAAATTTTGCTAAATTGTTAATTTTGAATGTTTATGGTTTAAAATACAGGGTGTCTAAAAAGTCCCGGAACGGTTGCATATTTCCGCAGGTAAAATATTTTCCAAAAAAGTGAAGGTCATTCCTGAAGCAAATTTCAACGAGAAATTCAATAGTGACATTTATTTTGACCTTGATCTTGACCTTGACCTTCATGGCTTCTTGAAGGTCGACTTTGTTTTTTTTTAAATGGAAACCCCCTTTTTTACATCTGCAATTGATAGAGCGGAAAATTCTACGTTCAGGTACGTACCCAAGTCATAGGTCAATTGTAACGTTCAAGGTCAGTTAGACGTTATTTAAAATTAAAAATATTTTCCAAGAGATCAGTGTAATTCCTGAAGAAAATTTCCAATAGAAATTCATTGGTGAGCTCTGTATTGATCTTGGTTACAGCATTTTGAATATTGTAAAATCATAAGGAAATTTTTTATTAATAGTTCCAGGTGTTCTGGTGAGAGTTCTGTTCCTACCCGAAGAGTTATACAGTCCTATATCGTTTTTCGATACCTAAGTCAATACGTGAGGCGATATCATAAGTCCTATACCGTTTTTCCATAAGAATATTACGAATCGAAAGTACATTTACGTATTACGAGTACATACTTACTATCTTTCGCTAAAAGATTATTATGGCGCAAGCTAAGCTTTCGGAACGAGAGAGGATATCTGTATTAATGATGCGTGTTTGGGGAGATCGAGTTCGGTCTTATGATCAAGTTCGTTTGCTTTTTAATCGCATTTTTCGTAATGAAAAAGGGTTAAATCCTGTCTCAAAGTCAACAATTGAAAGTACTGTAAGGACGATCCTGATTGTCGGGTTGAATTTTGTGAAATTATGATGGACAGAATTGATAGAGATCCTCTTTTCTTGTACAATACAGTATTTTCAGATAAATCTACTTTCACTTTAAAAGGTGAAGATAACAGGCAAAATTATAGATATTGGCCCGACACAGATCCTGATTGGATGTTGGAGAGTCACACACAATCTCCACAAAAGATTAATGTTTGGGCCGGTATCTTGAACATTGATAGGCCCTTTCGTCATCGATGGTAATCTCAATGCCCTTGCATATGAAGAGCTTCTCAGAAACCAAATTGTATCAAGAATAAGGGAGATTACAGGCGATAATTTTCAAAATATTTGGTTCCAGCAGGATGGAGCAGCGGCTCATTACGGTAGGGAGGTTCGAGCATGTTTGGATACTCAGTTCCCTCAAAGTTGGATTGGAAGAAGGGGTGAAATCGAGTGACCTGCTAGATCTCCTGATCTGACGCCTCTCGACTATTTTCTTTGGGGTGATTTAAAGAGCAAAGTATGCTCAACGCAACCGCAAAGCTTAGACGAATTGCAGAATCGGATTCTGCAACAGACTACTTTGATTGATAGGGAGATGATTCGTAATGCTGTAACTTAATGTTACAATCGCATAGCTTTTTGTCAAGAAGCTCAAGGTTTTCAGTTCGAACATCTTCACTGAAGCGTGAGAAGCAAAGGAACTCACGCTAATCAAGCACCTCGAAACGTGAGAGGCAAAGGGACTCACGTTAATCGAGCACCCCGAAACGTGAGAGGCAAGGGGACTTACGCTAATCAAGCACCCCAAAGGGAACAGAATTTACTACGTCCACGTCATTGTTCCTGGGTAATGCTAAACGTAAATGTAAACTGCTTGGAAAGAATCCTGAAAAACCTTGAAGATCATCACCAACATCAATACAGAGTTCACCAATGAATTTCTCGTTGAAATTTACTTCAGGAATTGCACTGACCTCTTGGAAAATTTTGTTAATTTCAAATAACCTTTAACTGACCTTGAACGTTAAAATTGACCTATGACTTGGGTACGTACCTGAACGTAGAATTTTCCGCTCTATCGATTGCAGATGTAAAAAAGGGGGTTTCCATTTAAAAAAAACAAGGTTGACCTTCAAAAAGCCATAAAGGTCAAGTGCAAGGTCAAAATGAAGGTGACCATTGAATTTCTTGTTGAAATTTACTTCAGGAATGACCTTCACTTTTTTGAAAAATATCTTACCTGGGGAAATATCCAACCGTGCCGGGACTTTTTAGACACCCTGTATAATTCAATTTTGAAGATTTACCATTCACAATTTTATAACTTTAAATATGTGTAAAAAAATTCTTTAACTTTTATGATTGTTATGATCAAACGTCAAAGTTTAAATTCTAAATCTTTCAAAACTTTCATCATTTTTAATTGTCAATTTTCAAAATTGAAAATTTTCCCATTTTAAAGATTTGTGATTTAATGTTATACAGTTTGGAAGAGTTAACATTGATTATGCTTGAATTTAATAAATTAAAATTGCAAATAATTCCATTTTTATATTGGAAAGGTACATAATTTTGAACGTTTTTTGTGTAGTTTAATTTTTAAGATTTACAATTGACAATTCTACAATTTTACGATATATGCAGTTTAAAATTTTTTACTTTTTAATGTTTTGGGTAGACTCAATAATCTGAAATGTTTATAGCTTAAAATTATATAATTACAGACTATTTTTATGTACAGTTCATTTTTGAAGATTAACAATGGAAAGTTCATCAATTTGGAATATTTGTAATGAACGGCTCTTCAGTATTAAAAGTGTTTTATAGAAAATGATGGAATTTCTAAAGTTTTTTTAATAGTTCAATTTTGAAGAATTTAATCAGTGACTGGAAATGTAACAAATTAAGTTATCCCAAATTTAGACTTCAAGTTTCTACTTCAATATATCAATATAGATAGACATACCATTGTTTAAATAAAATTCAATTTAGTTCAAAGGCCATTCACTACATTAAATCTTAGAAATCTGAAGTTCAAACAATAATGATGGCTTCTACTTTAAATTAGTATACTAAAAAAATGCATTGCATGATTTAAGTAAATGTTAAAAACTCCTTAATAAATCAAAAGTTAAATATTTCAGAATTAAATGATTCAAGATTTCAATATACCATGATTATTTCAATTCTCACGATTCTATTTAATTTTCCAACAAGTTTTCAAACAAAGAAGCACGTAATAAACTTTTTCCGCGCAGTTCTTCTCAATATTGATCAAGCATACGATAAAATCATTAAAGAACCGTTTCATATCAATCAATCGTGAATCATTCGCGGTCATATCGGTTTATCCTTAATCTAGCAGTACCATTCTATCAATTCCGAAAATCTCTTCACACAAAGGCTATTGGATTCGCAGTCTGCAAAATTAAATTAATCCTCTCATCAAGGCAAATACTTGCAACATTTAATTGAAAATGCAGTATGTAAACGATAATTTGCAAAAGCGGTAATATAATCCATTTAGAATTGAAAATTGATTTTTTTTAGCTTATCAAAAACATTCTAAATTTTAGACAGACTTTTTGAAGGAGGCACTATTTCGTTTATATTTTCAAAATAAAGTTTCTAACATGCAACACCTTATAATGTTTTAAAAGGTAGTTTATACATGAGATTTAAGTTGTAAATTTATAAGCATGACAAAGTAAGGTCTTTGGAAGCTGACTATTGTTTACTGACTAGTAAAAGTATAACTTCCCAACGATTATTATTCATATCGTGTGTCTCATAATTTTAAAAAAATGATTGTATGTGGTTTGCGTAGGGCGCAACTACTTCAAATGGCATTTAAATCAACTCGATGAACAGGCAGGAATGTCGTCCTGCTGCTCAGTAATAACGGTAAGAACGATCCTTGTACCCTGCGTGTACCCCACCCTGCATGTATGTAAGAACCTGTGGTCGCTGCACAATTTTGTGGTACTGTTATTCATTTAACTGAATACCATCCGGAGTTAAATAATACTGAATTCTGCTTAAAATTAAAATCAATATTAGTAAATTAATTGAAAAAGTTTAGGAATTTAGGATCCCATCTCAATAGCTTTTTTAACATCGATTCATAAAAAATTAATGTAAGGCCCAATCCATTTATCTAATCTATTTAATAAAACTCCAATCCAATTATTAAAAGTACATGAACCAATTTTTGACTAATATCACGAAAATAATGTTGTCAGGAAATCTGTGCATATGATTGATGGAAGATATCATACTCTTCCGTTTTTTCTAAGTCTGTAAACTTTATTTTTTTAAGTGAGTTAAATGACTTTTTTCAACTACAATTTTTAAAGAAAATTCAAACTCCATATTTCCTCCATAATATAAAAATTCAAATTCAAACAAATGCTATTATTCTCTTATTTTGATTTAGCTATGAACGCATCGGTTATATATTTTTTGTTCAAATACAGCCCTATCCGATTGCTATGGGTTTCTATCTGCGAAATTTAAACAACAATATTTGTATAATATTTTATACAATTTAAGTCTATTTATGTTTACAAAAGCGCAAAAATTAAAAATGGCCATAGAATTGGTTTGCGTATAAATAATAATTGTTATATTTATAATAGTTTATTTCTGTGAAATAAGAAAATTAATAAAGAAAAACAATTTTTTAATTGAATTGCTTCCATTTTTTATTTTCATTCTCATCTAATTAGTATACGTATTCTGCACTAAAATTTCTTTTGGTTTGGGGCTTTTTTTGCTTAAGAAATAAAAAAATGGATAAAATAATGTTAGGAAAATAATTACAAAAATTCATAATATTAAAATATTAAAATTATTATTGTAAAATGTATGAGACGTACATGTTTTCAAATTAACACAGGGACATTTTTACAAACTTTACAGATGATTTACATTTTTGAGGGTACAATAAGTGGTATGCAAATTTTAATTTAAAACCGTGGAACTTATGCAATTTATGAGATATGAAGCTTTTTCTGATTTCAGTTATTTCTGTTTTCTACACTTATTCAAAATTCATTCCAAAATTTACAAAAAAATGGAAACTTCCTTTTCAGTTTAAAAAAAGGACAACATTTGTCTTTAAAAAAGCCTACCTTCTTTTTCCTAATTTTTTTAGGAATAATAGGTACTCATATAGCCTACTTACCATACATGTTTGGAAGAGTGCAAAAAGGGATAAACTGAAATTATAAAAACTTTCATACCCAAAAAAATGGTAAAACATACAAGGTTTGGAAAAAACATCAATTTGGTCCCCAAAAAAAGAAATCAATACTAAACAGAAAATGTGTAATAAATCGACCATATCAGTACATATTATTCCTAAAAATTTCAGGAAAAAAGGTGAGGTCTTTGAGGAAAAATATTTTATCTTTTTTTTTAAATATACCAAGCAACGCTGCCAGTTATTAATATTTTTTTATTATTATTTTGAAGTGACGCGGTTTTTAAAGTCTTCTTATATTTCACGTACAAAAACATATTTCATAGGCAAGTTGATCCTGAAACAGTAAACAGGTTTTAAAAAGTTATATATAGAAAAAGATTTGCACTCAGAAGAATATTTGTCTTGAATTAAACGTTTCTTTCAAATAACTTTTTTATTTTGACCAAAGATACCTTCAAAATAAAGAAATCGTTTCAGTTGGAAGTCAAGTTTCCACCAAAACGAGAAATCATTTTTTTTTTAAACCAACGAAATTTCTTTGAATCAAAAGCTATGAATCAAAGAAACATTTCTGTGAATGAGAGCTAATGAATATTTTTCTTTGATTTAAATATATTTTTTTTGAATCAAAGAACATTATGTCTGAGTGATGTTTATTATATATTAAAATGAATATCTGCAAATAATTTATCTATATTTTTAAAAACTTCTAAATTATATTACAATCTTTTTACTTAGTTTTAGTTTATGATTATTCAAACGCTATCGAATAAATTAATCAAAAAAGAAAATTTTTAATAAAAATCATTGAATTTAAAAGAAGCTTAAACATTTTTTAACAATTTTATGTTATGCTCGCGCTTTCTATCGCAAGACGGTATATATTTCAAATATTTACCATTTTCGAATTATTTTAGGATATTTTAACATTTTCCACGGAAAATCGGCGATTACAAAAATCATTAGATTCCAAAGAAGACATCATTATAAACAAATTTTACGTTCTTATTTTTTACCAAACATTTTTTATTTTAGTGGAAAATCATTAGACTTAGAAAATTTTTTTTGAAATTCCGAACAATTTTCATTTGAAGCTAAGATATCAACTTTGATCAATCATAACCAACATTAATTGTCATTATTTCTCTTATCTATTATTTTAAATAATATATTTTATAAATTACAAGAATTTTGTAGCAATATAAATTTTATATTATTATTTTAATTAGAAATTAAAGTAATTATAAAAGATCCACTTTCATTTCTGCATAATTCATTTCATAATTTCTTCCTTAAAAATGTATTAATTGCATAAGAATTCAATTTCTATTTATTAATAACAAAGTCTGTAATATAATCCTAGATCTCATATGCATAATGCAGTCTTCTTTTTTTTCTCATTGGGTTCGATGTAGCATCAGTGACTAATTAATGAAGCAAGACTTTTATAGTATGTTGATCTTCAAGTTGTTTCATCAAACTTATCTCATTAGACAGGCGAAGAGCGCATCGATTCCTGAGTGCCTCTCAAAATTTACCTTTCATTTATATTTTATAATTTCTGAAGACTGTCAAAAGCCTCACTTAAATAAAACTTAGTAAATTGCTTCCTAAATTACTTAAGTGCTTGTATAA
Source organism: Belonocnema kinseyi (assembly GCF_010883055.1). NCBI lineage: Eukaryota > Metazoa > Arthropoda > Insecta > Hymenoptera > Cynipidae > Belonocnema > Belonocnema kinseyi. Next base: position 66,855,024 of record NC_046660.1, read on the forward strand.
ATGTATAGCTAGGGATATTTAATAGTATCAGAAAAATTTAATGAAGAAAATATTGTTTTTGATCAATCATTTTTCTACTACGTTTACATATTTTCTTCATGGGTGGAAATATTCTTTAATTTAAAAAAAAATAATTTATGATGATTTAATTGGATGCAACAAATAATTCAGTTCTTTCAGTAAGTTATACGTTTTCCATCAATCAATTCGATTGATTTCATGATTTAAACTTGCAAGGTCTTAATTTGGAATACCTTCCCGTTAAACATGTTTAACATCTTAAAGTCAAAATGTCAAATTTTATACTTTTACATTTAAATCCTAAAATTCTTAATTCTAGAAAGAGAAAACCATTATATCATGATATCAAATTAGGTAATTTGCAATGCAAACTTAAAATGTACTGATTTAAATTCAAAATTGGATTAGAACATTGTTTGATCCTGCATTTCAATAATGAAAAGTCTAGACTATAGATTGATTAGTAGAATATAGCCAAAATATTCAAATAATTGATTAAAAAGTGTTTTCAGTTTGCTTCTCTATTATAGATTCGTGATGTTAGGAATTAAACAATTTTCTACTTTGAATAATTCTAATTTAAAAATTTTGAGTTTCAAAATTTCCAAACATTTAAACTTCAATCCATAAATCTAATCCAGAGCGTACTCAAATCCTGGAAAAAAACTCCTTACAGTGACAGGTTTTCTTAAGGTATCTCTAGATTTTTCAAAGTATAATTTTACTTAATAAGAAGGATTAATGGTTAAATTGTAAGTAAAAGTTTTTAGGAATTTAATTAATGTTTTCAATTAAAGAATCTTTGACAAGTGATTAGAACGAACTCTGAAATATATTAATTATCACCATCATATAATGAAATTAATTAATAACAATTGAAACATACTTGATCATTTTTATTTATGCCTTAGAAGTTCAAGATTCTATCTGACAATTAAAATAAACTTTTATTTTATCTTTATACTTAAAATAAAGAGTACATCTAACCTATTAATAAATGGAATAGAAGATATTTTGCATCCAGTACTGTCAAATTACTTTAACACATGATAAAACCTTTTGTTTTATTTTTTATTAAAATTTTAAAAAATTTGAGCACGCTCGAAGAAATTTCCCGACTTTAGAAAGTATTTCCTGATATTCCCAGGGTTTTCGAAATATATAAAAACATGCGGAAAATTCCCGGTTATCTATATTTTCCAGATGAGTGTTCTTTTAAAATTCTGCTTCTCACATCTTTGCTATAAGAACATGCAATTTGTATTCAATTCACAAAACTAAAACGGCTTTTATTTTCGTGACTAACCATGCACAACTTTTTCCACTGCTCGAAACATTGATTTCGCTCTACAAATTATTTGGCAAGGAAATTCACTGTACAAAATCATGGGCTTCATTTAAAAAATATCAGTAGGCTCCCGCACGGTAAATGAACCAAAAGGTATAAAATATAAGATAAAGCAAACGGGTAAAGTAATAAAAAGAGAGAAAGGCGAGCTTGACATAAAACCCGGCACATTCGCCCACTTGGTATAGGGGTAATTCTCCATATAGGAGACACTTTTGAAATAAAAAACATGTTAGCCAAAATTTTGTGTCGAATTTATATTTTCTAATTTAATTTAGATTCAGTATTGCACAAAAAAGAGTATCGTGCTAAGGCTTCTTATTTAATACCATAAAATCAAGCAATTCAATCAAATGTTCAACAATAAGAAAGAAAGATCATTAAAACGTAAAAGTATTGTAATACATTTACTAATTTTGTTATCTACGCATCAAACTAAAATTATTAATCTTCAAACCTTACTTTTTATTACCTTCTTTACAAAAACTTTTTTCGATGGTAATTATTTACTATATTTTTATCTGAGGAAGGTCTTAATAATGTTTTAAATGAGGAATAAAAAATCCTTTAACAAGTTCTTTTTCTTCAGATGTCTTTTTTTAACTTTTTAACTTAATTTTTAACTTAACATTAAACGTATACTTAAAAATAGTTTGTTATATATTTCCTATGGACTGTAAACTATGCCTCGGGCATATGTGAACACGATTCATTTTAAAAGTAGACATAATTATTTTCGAATCTATATACGCGCATGAGCCTAAGTTGTATGTTTTGAGTCAACACATTTTTTAATCAAATTTGAAAACCGTACATTTGATTACAAGTGTACTATTTCATATTTGTCTTTTTTATTGATTTTTTGTTCTTTTGATTTTCTCCATGTATTGGAAATGTATGTATTAAATTTTTATACGTGTAAAATTATCAACTTTTACGTTATGCTTATTTCATCCCAACGTTTTAAAGTATTTTTATGGAAAATAATACTTTGATATCACTTGTTTTATATTTCTCTATAAGAATTTGACATACAGTATGCCGATTAAAAAATATAGGAAGTAAATGTTGAAAAATTACTTATTATAGAAAAATGTTAAACAAGTAGGAAAAAATGATTAAGTTTCTCAAAATTAAGTTTAAATATGTTTATCAAATATTTACCAATTCAAAATTTACACTTTGAATTAGTAAAAATTCTTATTGATTTGATTCAATGACTCATTTCTCACTCACTCTAACTTAGAGAGTCCGTCCATTCCTCTGATGTACTTTTCTTCCTCGAGGGAAATCAAGGGAGGGGGGTTAGAAGAGATGTAGTAGGGGAATTGAGGGACAATAACGGAAGATGATAAGGAGAGAAAATGAGTGGTGATAAAGTAGGTAAAGCGAGGGATGTGAGGGAAAGGAAATTATGGGAAATGAGGAGAGAGAAAGTAAGAATAAATGAGCAAAGGGAAAGTAGGGTGAATGAGTGGATGGAAAATTAGGGGAAAAGAGTAGGTGCTAAGAGGAGAAATGAGAGGTGTGGAATTAGGGGAAGTGATAGTAAATTAGGAGAGGGTAAATAGGGAAAATGAGGAGAGGATAAATAGAGGAAGGATATGAGAAATTAGATAGGATTAATGAAAAAAATGAGGAATTCATGTGTTAGTTGGGAAGGGGAGAGCGGGGACAGTATAGGGGAAATAATTAGGGGAAGAGATGGGTTACAAAGGGTGAAACGAAGAGAGGGTAAGGAGGGGAAGAGAGGGGAAGAGAGGGAAAGGTAGGAGAGTGCTTTGACTAATTTTTATATTATGGATCATGTTATGAGACAGTAAAAGGAAGAGTCGTACCAATTTTGTTCACAATACAATCAATAGTTTTGTTGACTTATCCCGTGGACACGAAAGTGCCCTATCTGTGGAAAATTACCCATATAAATTAAAAGCATGTGCTCCTACAGACTGAAAAAATAACTTACAAAGATACGTGAAAAAAATAGAGAAACATCAGAGGAGGGAAACAGGAAACGGGAAATTCAAACGACAACGCGAAAGCAAAAGATAGCGAGGATGTCGGAAGGGGAAAGGGTGGAGGATGCGAAGTTCAGGTTTGACAAAAAATGAAATTACCCGATTCTTTGCAGGTCTCTGGTTTATCGCGTTTATTTCAATTTCAAAGGGAAGAGAACACACTCACTTGTGCCATTGTTCGGCAATGTATAGAGCAGAGTGTACACTGTGCATTGCGTAAACGTAAACATGCCTCTGTCTCGGTACACATACTATAAAAGCGTAAATGCCTAAATGGCAAGAAACATTCGACATTCGACTCTCACCAGGACTGATTTTTATACTTTCCCGATTGTCGCGAACCTGCAATCTCCCGGTCGGCAATAATTCACCTTCGCGGAAATGAGATTTCTCAAGTCTTGACTTACTTCGGCTTGAGACACTAAAGGCTGTGAAAATCATTACCACTCTCTTGATTTGCATGCATATTGTCATAGTCATAAAAAAAAGAACATAATTTATTAGAATGGGAAAGAAAATGGTCTTATGTAAATTTAAAATTAGAGGAAATGCAATTGCAATAATTGTGCGTGCATAAAATTTGCGAGTGCAACTTTAGAAATACAAACAAATTTAGTTCTAGCTAGAATCAATTTAAAATAATTTATAAATTCCCTTGCTTATTTTCTTTGTCTTGGCGTCGTTTATTTCTATATTTTTTTATTCTTTGAACACAAAATATTTATAAAAATTTACTAACGTTTCGGTTTTTATTCATCTCACAATAAAAATTAGATAACAATAAATAATTATCAACATGTCACAAACTGTGAAAAAATCAAGATGCTCATTAAGAGAAGTGAAAGAAAACTAAATTCGGTGAAGAACTTTTGAGAATTTTTTTCGAATGGTTTTAAACATTTTGCAAAACATTCTTTCTAATCCAGAAGTCAGATATCAGTCAAAGGAGACCAAAAAAACTTTTGTATTTTTGTCAAAAAATACAAAAATAATTAAAATTTGTTTTTAATAACTGATTATTTTTTATCTTTTTATTTTTTCCACGAAAACATAATCACTTTATACTCACTCTTAACTATTTTTTACTACAAAAAAACTTTTCTATTTTTCTAAAAAATAAGAAAACTATAAGACTTTCTTTTTAATTAAAGTTCTTAACGAAGTAATATAGGAATACATATATTATATTGAAAAAATAAAGTAAAGGTTTCATTAATATTAAATATCAGTAAATTTAAATTATTTTTATAAACTCAACTCATTTTTGCTTATTTATAATATTTAAAGGTTGAATAATTTGAAGTCATAAAATAATGAAAATTAAAAAATGGTAAAATCAACATTAAAATAATATTTTTAAAATTTTCGTTTCATTAATAAATTTAAAATTTGTATAAAATCCTTTTATACATAAATTTAATTTTTGGAAACATTTGTTGTTTAAAATGGACAAAAAAATTAAAAATTAAAAAACGAGCGAAAGAAAAGTAGAAGTTTTTGGCTATTGCTTTCGGTTTCATTCCTCTTATATTACTTTTTTAATGGAAATATTTACCTAATTATTGTTTTAAACAGGAAAATCACAATTGTAATGCCTTCAAATTTATGAATACTTTGAGCTAACTAAAGCTATTAAAATCATTACCATTTTCTTAGTTTGAATGCACTTTTTCATGATGTCATAAAATTTAAATAAAGAAAAAAAATTATCAGAGTGGCACAGTGAATGGTCTAATGTACATTTTAAATAAGTGCAAGCTCAGCTGCAACAGTTCTGAGTACAATTTGCGAATGTAAATGGAGAAGTTTAAACGATCCTATCAAGTTCTCATTGGATTCATATTCGCAGAATATCAAACTACATATAAATATTTTTTATATAGTCTTAATTTAATCTTACTTTTTCATGTAGTCTGAATTGTCAAAATTATATACCTTTAATAAAGTTCCCTATCCCAAACTCAAAATTACACTTCATTACTAAAATTCCCTGCCCTATAGTAAAAATTGTACCACTTTTAATTTGCGTCTTAGTAGATTCGAGAGTACTCCCGCTCACTAAGAGACAAATATGTCCGATCATTTCCCAGTTTCTCCCGGTGAACAAAATTCTTGGACATTTCCCGATTTTCTAAATTTCCCGGTAATTTAGGCACTCTCATAATAATGATAATTATTATTATTGTTTTTATTATTATTATCATTATGATCAAGGTGTCTACTCAAATTCTGAACGATAATTCCCTGGAAACTTCAGAATTTATTTTAGGTATCCCTAGATTTTTCCAGGTAAAATTGTTCTTAATACGAAGCCATTTAAGTATTAAGCACCGCATTTTTCAAAAATTCTGAACCTAAATACCTTTAAAACATCTGCGAATAGTTAAATTGAAATTAGATAAATGTAAGAAGCATTTAGAAACAATGAGATAAAAATATTTTTATTTTTAACGCTTTAAATGCGTAACATTTCAAGAATAAATATTGCATTTTCAACAAAATATGTATATACATTTATAATTAAAAAGTTTTATTTTCTATAGAAAAATATTAATTTTCAACAAGAGAATTAATTTTCTACAAAAGAAGAAGAATTTTAAACAAAATATACAATTAAATTTTCAATCAATAATATGTAGTTTCAACTGAATACATACATATTCAACAACAAAAAATGAAATTTTAACAAAGTCGTTCAACTTTCAAGCAAGTAGTTGAATTAAAAAAATTTCTAAACAAAAAATGTAATGGTTCATATTTAAGCAAAAAATTTTAATTTTTAAACAAATAGTTGAATTTTCTACAAAATACTTAAATTATCAACAAAGAAGATCAATTTTAAATCAAATAGTGTAATTTGCAACAAAATAGTTGAATCCTCAACCAAAACAGGATAATTTCGGAAAACGAGAATATGAATTTTCAACAAAATAGTCAAATCCTCAAAATAAGCTTTCCAACAAATTGTAGATTTTTTAATAAAGCAGTTAAATTTTGAACCTAGTCAGATTAATTTGTGAAATTTGTTTACAAAATATAAGAATTTTTAACGAGAAAATGTAATTGTTCAACAAAAGAATCCATTTTCAACCAATAAGTTGCATTTAAAACCAAAACAGTTGGAATTTCCAGTAATAGAGATTAATCTTAAAACCAAATAGATGAATTTTTAACAAAGGAGTTCAATTTTTGAGTAAAAAAGATATTTCAGTCAGGAAATAAACAAAATTCACCTAAATGTTTGAATTTTCACGATATTAATATTTTCAATAAAATATATTTTCCTGAGACTAGTCAATATGGTAAAAAGTATGATTTAAATAAGTATCAATCATGTACTATCCCGTGTAGAAATTTCCCATAACAGTCCCTAAGAATGCTGGGGCTTTTTTCGGGGCCCCAACAGCTTACCTTTATTAGGGTTGCCCCCATCAGCACCTATTATGGTCCGAATATGGCAACCCTTTTAATTGAGATGACTTCCATAATAAGCCCCCTATTGTGTCCCTTTGGAAATCGATGAAAATTTTAGTGAATTTTTGTTCTCGTGTTAAACTGATAGCGATAAGTACTCAGATTAAAATAAACCTTTTAGCAGATTAGCAAAAAAAGAACGTTGTGAATTATGATGTTTATATTAATTCAACTTCAATCATATTAAGTGTATATTATTTATGCGAATTATCTAAAAGGATTCTATTCAATTATTTTCATAAAGAGAAAAGAGAACCAATTTTTAAAGTATGCGAAGACGCTGGAAATTTTTTTACAATAATCCTTTTTTATATATTTTTATTATATTAAAACAGTATTCGTAATTTCTTTTGATAGATAAATTGTATTTTTGTCCCTATCATCTTTGCAGATACCTGGAACTATCAATTTCATGGAATAGTGCATATATATTCAAAAATCTGGACCTAACCTATAAATAAATACGCCACTTTACAATAATATCGGACATATTTTGTCAATGAAAAGAACAAGAACGGTATTTACTTGCACAAAGGCCCTATTGCGGCCCTAATGAGGGCCGCTGACATTAATTGGGAAATAATACGGATACTTATGACGGGCCTGAACAAATCCCCTTTGACGGCCCCTAACAATTTTGCGTGACCAAACTAGTACGGCCCCTAAAAATTTGCCCCATGCGGATCCTAATAAAAATATGGAAACTTTCAGACTTGCGTTGAACAAAAAAATCCCTACCATTTCCAGGGTTTTTAGTTTTTCCGTGTAACCCTGATAAATAACTAAACTTATAAATTATTTCTATTCCGGCATATTTGTTCCCGAAATGAGGAATTATATTTCTGAAATCTTCTTCTCAGACAATTGTTTACTGTATTTAAGAAGTCAAACATGAATCAAAATGTAAAAAATGAAACCTACAGTAAATCACATTTTAATGATTGACTTCCTGAATAATGTAATTTATTTTTCAGTGATTAGAATTTTCCTAATTCTGAGAAGTAAGAAAGTACCGGAACAGGTCGTACAACGAAAGTTACAGCTGATCATAAACGCCTGACATGCAAACGTCGACACTGATCATAACATTCTTTAAAGAAAGAGGCGAGCTGCAACGAACGTCTAGGCTGAGCAGCTAATAATGCAACCTTTCGAAGTAACCGAGGTACCTGCAACTTTCTAATCTCCATTACAAAAAAAATCAGAGACGCGGGGCATTTAACCTTTTACTTTACACTCGTATCAACCAAATACACTTTTATCTCCTTTCCTATTAATATTATTATTATTTTACAAACAAATGTCTTGGCTATTATTTTCTATGTTTTTAAATATCTTAAGAATATATATTGGTTACCTCATGTTCAAAAATCAGCATAAGTAAAAAATATTTCTAACACCAAGGAAAATAACTCACTTGTTAATTATAACTAATTTTTGAAGATAACTAAAGACGAACTTCAAGAAACAATATTTCAGGCTTGAATTATTTATTTAGGAATAGTTATTAAAATTTTTTTTTTTGCTTTCCTTTGAGATAAATTGCAACTCTTATATAATCCTAATCTTGTAGAGCTCACCTTATTCCGTGAGGAAATCTCTACAAATCGTATCTGTATTTTTTTAGAACAATTATTTAGGAATCATGAAATTATTTATTTCATGGACAATGTTTTGTTTTAATAACATTTTTTAAATAAAAATGTACCTAAGGGATTTTTAGATAGTCTTTCAAGGAATAACACGAGCCCTTTAATCATATAATTAAATCAGATTTGTAACTTTTACCTGAAGAGAAATAAAAAACATAAAACTCTAAAATTTTCTTACAAAACCATACAATCTCGCTCTTTTATACATACTTTAGTGAAGAATTTAGGGTTTTGAAATGAATAAATTATACTAAAATATTTTTAAAATGTTAATGACTCGACTATCACTATGGGACTGACATATTTTAAAACCGAAGCAGGAAAAGCTAAACGGCGCCGAGTGCACTTTTGTGAAAATTAAGTTTTCTTAAAAAATAATATTTTCTCGCCTTTTTATACCTTTTTCAGTAAAGAAATATAAATTTTGATATTTTGTACACCACAATTTATTATATACAAGTTATATACAAGTCAATAGACCGATGAAACGTTCAAACAATTTAAATAATTTCTATGTCTTACTGTCTAGACATCTAATGAATAGAAAATTTCCATCGTTTAAATTTCTTTTTTCATTTTAACTGACTTTATTTGAATAATAACTTGAAAAACTCAACTGTGTGAAGCTAGTTTAAATAGAAAAAATGAATAACTAAAACACAGGTTAAATGCGTAAACACGGACGAATAACACATGTATTCAAATATTTTAAAGTTTCAAAGAATTCAAACTAAATGAAAGGGCTGTACTGAAATATTCAATTTTTTAAACAAATCGACGGTCATTATAGTATTTAAGCAAATATTTATCATGAAGATGTTATTATTCAGATTAAAAAATATCATACTAGTACTAAAAATCTTATTTTGCATACATTTAATATGATTTTATAATGATATTTTACTACTTTATTTATAATTCCAGGGAAAGGTTTGTTCGAATCGACAAAATATTAGCTGGTTTAACCATAGAATATGGTTATTAAATGTACAAACAAATATTTTGTTAACCCAACTATATTTTTGGTTATAGTAACCAAATACTTTGTTAGGTGAAGTATTTAGTTTTTTTCAGCAAAAAAATGTTATTAGGTCAATCAAATACTTTTTTGACACTAACTAACATTTATTTGATGCAACGAAATTTTCATCAACGGAATTTATTCATTTTAGAGAGAAGTTTTAGGGAAATTATTTGGCATTCACGAAACTCAAAAACTAAAAAAGAATAAGGCCATCTTCAACGTTTCGTATAAATTCACTAAATCTCACAAAAGTTAAAGAGCTGTTAATTTTTGAATTTTCACTTTGTTTCTTCATGACATAAATATTTAGAAGGTTAAAAAGCTGCTTTTCATCAAATTTACCATTTTTACATCAACTTAATTGCTGCAGTCCAAACCTTGTTAAAAATAAGACTCAGAGATTTTTCTATGCATTTTAATTTCTGAGGTAGAGTGATGTGTTTCGTAACAACACTTTTTGGTAAACTCATTTTTTTAAAAATCGACCAAAAATGAAAAGCACGCTGATTTTTCATGATTTTGGTTTAAAAAAACGAACAATACCGAGAAAATTATGCGTTTCAGACAAAAATATTCTACATAAAATATATAGATCTTAATAGCTTACATATTTTTTCTGTAAAAAATGTTTTTATGTAGTCAGTAGTTTAAGAGTGACACTAGTTTTTACGATGAAAAAAAAATGTACTTGTAGTTTTTCAAACTTGACAAGAAAGGTGTGGATTTTTCAAAATGCACGTTCAAAAAATGCTGGAAGTGCTTCAAAAACTATTATTCTTTCTTGTTCAACATTTTTATTTACAATCAGTAGTTCTCGGAAAAACACAAATAATTTTTATTTTTTTAAATTTTCGAATTCAATTTTTTGGAAGTGATTTGAGAAGGTTCTGAAACAAATTTTAAATAATAATAGACATAATTTTTTTCATGATTAAAATCCAGAAAAATATATGTGTTGCTAAATTTATTTTTTAAAGAATAAATGCAATTTTCTTAACAGTTTTTCACAAGTAATTTAATAATTAATTAGCTTTTTCCTTCTTAAAACTTTAAATTTCTTAAAGCTGTCATCAGGCGACAATTTTTGGCCCAAATTCTAGTATATGAAATTGTTGTACAGTTTTGGTGTCACCATGTAAATTTTCCTTAAATTACTTGCAAAAAAATGTTGGGAAAATTACCTTTATTTTAAAATTTTTGAATTTATCAACACATACACATTAAAAAATCGTATTCGTTATTATCTGTAATTGTTCTCTAAAACTACTCTACAACAAAAATTTTTTAAAGAAACCAAAATTCAAACACTTTTTTAAATAATAATGTATTCTTTTCAAGAAACTTTTGATTGTAGAGAAAAATGTTCTCGACAAATTATTAGTAGGTGTTTAACTTTATCTTCGCGGTAAAAATTAGTGTCCCTCTTAGACTATTGATGACACGAAAAAATGTTTAACAGAACAAATGTATAATTTATTGAGATCTACTTTTTCTCTTCAATATTTTTCTCCAAAAATCACACTTTTCAAAGTTTATTTCAGTTTTTGACCAAAATCATTAATAATCGACGTGATTTTCATTTTTGGTCGATGATATAGAAAAATAATCATTTCACCAAAAAAGTTGTATTTTTATAAAATTCACAAATTTGCAGTAGAATTTGTTTGTTATACAAGTTTTTAAATAAAAGCAAAATGACAAACAAATCCAATTTTTTTCAAATTTCGCGTTGAGTTAAGATTAGGGGGGAAATCACTAGCTAAATCATTGACAAGGTCGTAAAGAATCTTGGCTCGAATTGAAAAAAAATCTTTGAAATTACCCACATCTAGTTTAAAATTTTTTATCTAAAAATGTAAGTTACATTGCAAAATTGGTAATATAACTTTGAAAAAATTAGTATATTTTAGAAAATTTAATTCCAATTTCCCAAGTTTAACCATTTTTATTTTATTTTATTACTAAGTGAACCAATTTTTCAAGATTAATTTGTATTTAAAGTCAATGAAATCTAATTTTCAATTACGTGAATCTTCAAAGCTTCATGAGTGTTTATTACCGTTAATCGCATGACAGTTTATTCCTCTTAAAAAGATTTTTTATAAAGATAAAATGAATAGATAGGAAAATGAAGTTAATTTTTTAGAAGTCTGAGTCAAATAAGTCTTGTTTAAATATTTCCTGTTTCGTTCTCGAAGCAAAACATTCAAACTATGAATCACCATACAAATATTTATATTCTTTATTTTCTTATTGTTCATGACTCTTAATGGAGTTACGTGATTCAGAAAAAGCGTCATTAAGTTAATACACTTTACTAAATCAGCAGAATAGTTGGTGTTTTAAAAACTTTATGAAATTCAATTTGCAGAATCAAAATATTTAACACTTTCTAATACTATTGTCAAAAAATATGTATTGATCTGAAATAAACACGATTCAATTCAAATATTAATATATTTTTTAATAATAAATTAAATTCTTAACAATTAGGCTCTTTTTTGATTTGTCCTTTATTATTTTTAAATACAAACTGATCCACAAATAAAAAATGGCAGTGCCTATGTGTCAGAAGAAATCTGGCCACTTGTACTGTAATTTCAATAAAAATAGTCCCTTTTCCCGGTCCCACTATTCGTACTGAAAAGTCCGGCTATTCCTATTCATAAAATTACTCAAAAAATTATACAAATATCTAGTTCGTATTTCCCTAATGACTTTTTCTTTTTAATTCAAGATTTATTTATATCCTACTGGTCCATTTAATTTTCACTTTATAAAACTAAATGAGATATCCAGATATTTTCTAATTATTTGTTAAAATGCACTCTCACCTCCGGAATTGTAATATTTCCAAATAAGGATTTAGTTTATACACTCACTAGTTAAATTTCACAAGTTGTCCAACTCAGCGATTATTTTTTATCAAAAAATCAAAAAGAACTGTCTGGAAAATAAATGTTCATGATTTTTTTTAAATTTTCAATTTTGAGTTATCCCTTTTTAATAATAACGATCACAATTTTGGATTATCACGCGTGCCGGTACAGAATGCAGCCAGAGACAATATAACCACGTGCGTCCGTCAGGAAGCGCGCGAAGCAACTGAAGCTTCCGAGTTCCCTACCAGCTGGTAGACGGCCCGACTCTTACCGTCCAGAACCACTTCCCTGAAGCATGCCACGTATGAGTGCATTTTATGAATGGATCAAAATTTAAAACAATGTTTCTTATCTAAAAAAACTGGTGTAATAAAATGTCTCGAAAATATCGTACTCATTGTTTTTGAAAACCTGATTGGCTTTTCAATACTTGAAGTTTTTTTTATATTTTGAAATTTTTACGTAATTTATCACCGCTAAATTAAAACTTTTAAATTATCTAATGAGTCATTAAAAATGTTATATGTGTTTTATTTTAGCTTTTCTTCGCTGGGAATTTGTATTTACGATATAGAATACTAATATAAAATCATACACTTTTAAGGACATAGAATTTCTAAAAACTGTAGGTTGTGCTAGATTTTTCCACCGAAAATGACCATTTTTAGGTCATCTTAGATTTATGTATCGAAAATAGGGTTTTTTAATCATAAATTATTAGTTTTCAAAGATGAGAAATTTATTTCCATAATTGACGATTTTCAGTTTTATAAGCAGTTTTTACTAGAAATTGACATTTTTAAACAACAATTATTAGATTTTTAAGGTTGATAATTTTTTAACAATTTGTACAATTGAAGGTTTAGCTAGAAATTTTCAATATAGATATCAAAGAAGATAAAACATTTTTTTAACAATTTTAGATTTTATTAACGTTTTTCACATAATTAATTATTTTATTTTTAATAATTAGATATTATTAGATTTAAAAGGTTCATAATTTTCTAACGAGTTTACGTTACGTTGGTATTTCACATCTATAATTGGTAATAATTAGTATTTTAAAACGATAGTCATTATAATTTCAACAAAATTTAGATAATGTTGAACAATTTTGATTTAAGTTAGTGTTTTTCTTTGGAAATTCGTATTTTAAATTTTTTAAATTAGATTTCAAGGAAAATTCACAACTTTTGAATAATTTTAGGATATATTGGCGTTTCACACTAGAAATAGATATTTTCAGTAGAAAATCATTAAATTTCAAAAACAAATTAAAATTTGGCGATTTCCAAGAATGTTTATTGTTTCTAACAACTTTATTTTGTTATTTTTGCATTTATACCATAATTATTAGTTCATCCAGTTTCTGGAGTCATCCTGAATCTAAAACTGTATAATTATTTTATTTTAAACTACCCACTCTGCAGATATTTTCAATAGTGCGGACCTACCTGCTTTTTGAGGAAATGACTTTGACTGACGTTTTTATTTATAAAAGGTGCCTAAAATAAATGAAATTTTTTTGTAATGTATTCAAGAGTGTCTTTATTAAGCCTAACAAAACTTACATCAATATCATTATTAAAAATCTCAAAAAAATTCACAAAGATAGCTTTTTTTTAGCGCTCAAAAGTAGAATATTGCCCTAAAGGGTTTCAGAGAAATTTAAAGAATTTGTTTAGCTTTCCAAAGATTGGGAGGTATTTTAAGAGGCGTTGTAAGGTTTAAAAGGTTTCAAAATATTTCAAGAGTGGTCAAATCACATTAATTTCTAAGCCATAAGTATTTAAGAATAAATAAATATTTATTTGTATTGTTGTAAGGGGTTTATGTATTAGGACTTATAAGTAACGTGCTCAATTAATTAAAAAGATGTATTTTTTGTTAACTAATAGCTTTTCAGTGCTTTTAATACCTTTTTCCAAATGTATAATGCTTTCCTTTTCAGATGTGAAATTTTTAACATAGAATATTTTATAAAAGAAACAAAACAATTTCAGAATAAAATTGGAAAATATCAAGTTTATTTATTTATTGAAACTAAAAAATATTACTTTTTTACCATCAAAAATGAATGTTTAATTCAAAAGACGAATTTTCAGCAAAAAAATTGAATTTTTGACCAAAAAAGATCAATTTTTAACAAAATATTCAAATTTCCAACGAAATAGTTTAATTTTTAAACAATCAGTATAATTTTCAAAGACTAAATTAACTTTTAACGAAAAAGTTGCTTGCATAGTTATTGAAGTTTTAAAAATAAGAGTGAAGATTAAACTTCAACTAAAAAAAAGGCATTTTTGACAAAATAGTTAAATTTTTCACGATAGTTCAGTTATAAAACCAAAAAATTAAATTTTTGAAACAAGAAGGTGTATTCTGAATAAGAAATTTATTTGAAATCTCAACAACCAATATAAATTTTCCACCACGTAGTTTAATTTTCAAAAAATGAAATTATCAATAAATAGTTGAATTTTAAACCTAATAAAGAGAAATTCTCAAAAACAAAAGTCGTACGGCTTCTGAATGCTTTATCAGATTCTTTTAGGTAACAAATATAGAGGCTTGCAACTAAAAATTACAAATCTTTAATTTCAAAAATACAAGAAGAAGCAAATATCGAATTTTAAATACTGAATCGAGGGTACATCGCTTTCCTGCAAATATGAGCAGTTTAGCCCCAGTTTACAGTAATTGGTATTTTAACAAAAAAGATTGAATTTCTTCCAAAAGGGATAAATTTGAAAAACAAAATTAAACAATTTTAACCAAGAATATTAATTTCTAACTAAAAAAGACGAATTTTCAACAATATTCCTGAATTTCCAAACAAATAATTTAATTTTTTTCTAAAACCTATACAATTTTAAGGAAGAAATATACATTTTCAACCACAAATCAATAAGTTAAATTTTCAGTAAAAGAAAAAAATAATTCTCATCCAACAAGAAAAACAATTTTTAACAAAATAGTCAAATTTATAACCAAGGAGATGAGTTTTCAACTAAAATGATGTTGACGAATTATGCAACCAATAAAGATTTTTCAGTCCATAAAGGAAAAAAGAGTTAATTCAAACGGTTGAACCTTCAAGCCAAACGAGGATTTTTCTATAAATTTTTAACAAAAATTATAAATGTTCTACGGGAATAGATGAATTTGTAGTTAAAAATATTCATTCAAAAAAAGAATTTTTTATAAAAAAATACAAATTTTTTACAAAATATATAAACTTTCAACTAAAATTATTCATTATTAATAAAAAAATTATTTTAAACCAAACTTGTTCAACCTAAAACCAATTTGAATTTTCCACACAAAAGTATGAATTTTCAACCAAAAATTAATTTTCGGCCAAAGTAGTTGAATTTTCAACAACACAGTTCAATTTTGAGCCAGAAAAGATGCATTTTAAGAAAATTGTTGAATTTTCAACCAAATAATATATACAATAAATAATTAAGCAAAAGGATTAATAACAAGAATACTATATCAATGTGACCGCAAAACTTCAGCTTCAAAATTCCCTAGTTTTCCCGGAATATTTTTCATTTTCCCTGCACATTAATATTGAAATACGAGAATGTTAATCTTGTAACATTTTTAATAGATAATCTTTCATAAACGACATGAAACAATTAAAAAATTCATTGTCTTTGACAGTTATTTAAAGTGCATTTTAGATCAATGTCCTGCATTTCGAAATATTTTTTCAAAATCCCTGATTTTCCCCTGATTTCAAGGTTTTTCCTGACTTATGAACACCCTGGTAACCTAAATTGTACGAGATCCCGGCTATTGTGTTCAAATCTCAAGAGATTAAAAAAATGTAATGTATTCTATGAATTTTCTTGTATAAAAAAAAGTTTCATAACGATTTAATAATAAACGTTCGAAAAATAAATATTTGAAATAAAAAATAATTATTTTTAATTTCTCTAATCTTCAAATTTTTACTAAAAAAAATGAAATAATGTAGGAACAATTTAGTAAGTTACTGATAAGAAAAGAAACAATTAATTCAGCACATTTCTGCATAATCTATGAAGTATTTTTTAAAGTCAAATTAGTCTATCGCATCCCTTTAATCTAGAATAATCTCCTTTCGTTGAAAAATATTCAGGGTATAAAGCCCCTCAGAATGTACATATTTGCAGATTATATTTAAAAAAAGCCGAACTTTTTAAAACTACCGAGAGATAGAAGCT
Source organism: Belonocnema kinseyi (assembly GCF_010883055.1). Taxonomy (NCBI): domain Eukaryota; kingdom Metazoa; phylum Arthropoda; class Insecta; order Hymenoptera; family Cynipidae; genus Belonocnema; species Belonocnema kinseyi. The sequence goes on from NC_046660.1 coordinate 66,871,657, forward strand.
GTTCTCTTTAATGTAGTCTGGCTAAAAGCATAGGAACATTTAGCTAGTTTTTTGTTTAAACGAGACAGTAACATTAAAATTGAAATATTGTTGTAAAAAGTACGATTTAAAAGACTGCTTATTTCAGGCATTAACTCTGAGTATGTGAATAATTCATACTAGTCTCTAATTTTGTCTTTCGGGAGAGTCTCACATTAAAAATACACATACATTATGCGCTAAATTACTATAATATTACAAAAAATGTCTATTTATGATAGAAATTTAGTTCTAATATTATAAGCTTATTTGAGTAAGCAAAGTATTTTATAAACCAAACGTTTATTATTCATAAAATAATAAGTTGACATAACAGGACTAGTGACAGACAAGACAAAATAAAAACACGATAGAACCTTGTTATTAAGATACAGCATGAAGTTGGTTTGAATCTTGATGGAACGCTAATTTGAATTCTAACAATCCCCCTCAAATATAGCGAGCCTTTTATCTTCCAACGATTTCATACCTAGTAAATGTAAAAACTTCCAATGTTTAATTCGTGGTAGTCCTTTCGTAAATATATTCGCAATCATTTCTGTAGAAGATAAGTGTTTCACCTTAATGTAACCCTTACTTAAGATATTTCGGATAGAATATTAAAAGATTCCTTGAAACAAAGTTCCAGAAGGAATTCACGTAGATAACAGGCCTCTTTGGTAGCCTCGGTCAAACCCACATATTCTGCTTCAGTTGGGGATAGTGCAACGATACGTTGTTTCCTAGCTTCCAAGTTACTGCAGCACCACTTAAAATAAAAGTGAATCTGGTATATGAACGTCTGTCCACAATGCATCTACCCCAGTCAGCATCTACATATCCTATAAGGTCCTTTGAATTTTTCTTGTAGGTTAATTGCATATCAATAGTGCCTTTAAGATAACGTAGAACTCGTTTCGCCGCTGTCCAATGTTGCTCTTCATGACATGCATTAAATTGGCTTAAGTTGCTAACAACAAATGATATGTCTGGTCGAGTAGCAACTGCTAAGTAGTTCAATGCTCCTATAAGTTTCAGTATATCCCGAATGTAGCCTTTTTAAGGTATACGAATGCAATTCTTTCCTTGTGAAATCTCAATGCCTAGGCAATAATGAGCTTATCCCAGGTCTTTTACGCCAAAAAAGTTCCTGTTAACTTCTTCTGTATAAATTCAAGATTGGATAGGCTTCGATAGGCGATGAGGATATCATCCACATAGATAAGAACTAGTATGATTTCTCCCCCTCCTTGCATAGAATATACACAAGGATCAGCATCCATTGGTTTTAATCCAATACTTTGAAGACGTTCATCAAAGCGCTTATGCCATTGGTGACCTGCTTGTTTTAAACCATAGAGGGATCTTTACAATGAACATACCTTGTTTCCTCCTTGAAGATCATTGAGCATCTGTTTTGCATTTTCTCCAATTTTATCTTTTTGTTTTCTTGATCAAAGTTATTCTAAGGATTCTTCTAGGAGTTTGGGTACATCCATAAAGATTTCTTCTTCAATTTTGCCATTTAAATATGCTGTGGTGATGTTTAATTGATGAATTTTTAATTCTTCTCGAACAGACAATGCCAAAAGCAACCTAACTGAACTTAGACGAGCCACTAGAGCAAAAGTATCGTTGAAATCTATACCTGGGCGTTGGGTAAATTTCTGTGCAACGACTCGAGCGTTTCTCCTTTCGATACTACCATCAGGGTTGTATTTATTTCGGAGTATTGTTCTGCATCCTATGACATTTCGGTTCTTGGGTCTTTCCACGATTTTCCAGGTGTTGTGTTTCAGAAGAGACTCTATTTCTTCAGTGATCGCGTCTTTCCAAGATTTCGAATCTGGTCCACTTAGAACCAGTTTCCAAGGAATTTCGGTGGCTATATTCGCGTAATCTTCAACGATGTTCATGAGAACACAATTTACTTGTTCCCTTTCCATTTCGTCTCCTATATTTGGTATTTCTTCTTGAGGTTGTATCATAGAGTACTGCTTCTTAGGACGTCCTTTGTTTCCATTCCTAAGGATTTTTAATCTTCCTGGACCTCTGCTTAGACTTTCTTCGGCTTGAAGGCGTCCCTCTTCTTCTAATCGATTCTGTCTTTCTACTATATGTTCTTCTTCGAGTAAATCTTCAGGAGAGATGGGTCTCTCTTCTTCAGGAAAATGTTCATTTTCTTCCATGTAAGGAGTTTGTTGTTCTGGATCTTGTTTTTTCGTGAGGTTCGGTCCGATTTCAATTTCTTGAGGTATAGGTTCTTTTTTCTAAGAATTAGCTGCGATTGATTTATTAGGGAAATTCATTTGTGGGATGAAATCTTCCAAACTTCCTTGATTTTCAATTCCATTCATAAATCTAATATCTCTCGCAATGACTACTTTTTGGTCGGTTGGCAACCAAACTCGGTAACCTTTGGAATCTTCACTGTAACCCAGAAAAATGCATTTCTTACCAGGAGGTTCCATTTTTCCTCTCGAGATATTTTTGTCAATGAATACTGCCTTTTCTCCAAAGATTCGTAAGTGTTTTAGGCCTAATGTAGTTTGTTCTAAGAATAGCTTCAACCCGGAAAGATGGTAGGAGACCTGATTGTAGGAGTACGCAACGTGCAATTTCTACAAGACTTCGATTTTTTCTTTCGGCAATTCCATTTTGTTGCGGCGTATAAGGTACAGTTAGACGACGCTTCATGCCTTCTTGTTTCAGGAAGGAATCGAACTCTTTGCTGAGAAACTCCCCTCCATTGTCAGTTTGAAAAGCTTTAATTTGAACACCTTTCTGCTTCTCTGAAAAACTTCTATATTCTTTAAAAGCTTGAAGGACATCGCTTCTCTTATGTAAAAATCTAATTTCACACCATCGTGAACTTTCATTAACAAAAGTATAAAATATTTAGCTTTCCCGTTGGATTCTGTTCGCATTGGACCACATATATCCGAATGCAAAATTTCTAGGATTTTTGTACATTTATTTCAATGTATTGGAAAAGGAAGAGAAGTAATCTTACCCTGCAGCCAAATTTCGCATGGTGGAATAGAAGATTCATTTGTCCACGACATTCCAGTTGCGACTTCGTTTTTCTTCATTTGAAAAAGATCGTGTTGATTCCAATGACCTAATCGTTCGTGCCAAATCATTTCTTTCTATTTCCGAAGATCATTTGTTGCCATGCATGTTCCTTCTTCATTTCTTTCTCTTATGTAGTACAAATCTCCCATGCTGTCGACGACCATTTTCACTTTTCCGTTTTCATCTTTTACAATAGCAATTTTCTACTTAAAAGTGATTTCGTGATCTGTATCAGTTAGCTTTGCGACGGACATAAGGTTTGTCCGAAGATCAGGTACAAATCGTGTATTATCCAAACGTATACCTTTTTCTGTGTTCCCGTCTGGAACCACTATTCTAACGGTACCTTTCGCTCTCACGTCAGTAGTTGCATCACTAGCGAGGTGTAGTTTTTTATGTGGAGTATTTTCGAAATTTATGAAAATATTTTCATCCTTGCATAGATGCGAAGTGCATCCACTATCGTGACACCACTTTTCCTTCTGTGAGCCAATTCCTGCACCAAGGGCAATAGATTTTTCTGCTGATACTAGAAAAGCTTCATCCTCAGCAACGGAGGCCTTTTCTTTATTTTCTGGGCAATCAGCGGCCTTGTGACCAGTTCGTCTGCATCGATGACACTGAAACTTAAATGTTTTTTTCAAAATCATACCTTATTTTATTTTCTATTTTCTTATTATTAAATTTCTTTCTATATTTTCCCCGTGCTAACATAGCACTTTGATCACTTTTCTTGGCTTTTTGTTGCCTGGTGTCAATTTCATCAAAGATTTTCTGCTTTAGAGTTTCTGGATCTGGTAACTGAGTCTGGGCAACGATGGCACATCAAAGGTTATCGTAGCTTTCAGGAAGACTGAGTAGAATCATGATTGATTGCTGTTCATTTCCAAATTGAAAATCTAACTCCGATAATTCGTCGATAATTCCAAAAAATTCACTCATTTGCTCGGAAATATCACCAGTTGCATCCATCTTGTACGATGTCAAGCGTTTCCACAGAGACTTTTCTCGCTGGTGCCCTTGATTTGTAGATCGTTTCCAGTTTTAACCAAATATCCCTCAAAGTTTCGCAACCTTTTATGTTTTTTAGTTCCCTTGAGCTGATAAATAGTATCAAATATGCCTTTGCCTTTTCGTCGATGTCGATCCATGTTTCCACTGCAGCCGTATTTGCTTCCGTGTCTTCCGGTTTTGTTTTCTTCCCGTTCACGTACCCCCACATTCTATTTTTGGTTAATACGGCTTGAGCTTTCATTTTCTATGTATCATAATTTTGCATCTTCAACGTTTCCAAATATGCAGAGTTCGTAGATGATTCCATATTTTTCGTTTTATTGTCAAGTGTAAAGTTCCACTTAATTCCGAAAAATATAATACACGAATTTTTTTATTTTCGTTTTTGTTTTATATACTACAGAAGCCACCTGGGTCCATAAACTGAGAGAAATATAGTTCTAACACTATAAGCTTAATTGAATAAGCAGATTATTTTATAAACCAAACGCTTATTATTCATAAAATAAGAAATGGACGTAACAGGACTAGTGACAGACAAGACAAAATAAAAACTCGATAGAACCTTGTTATTAAAATACAACATGAAGTTGATTTGAATCTTGATGGAACGCTAATTTGAACTGTAACAATTTATGTGTTCAATGTGAACGTAATATATTATTACCGTACAAAGTTACTTCTGCGTGGTACCAAACTGATTCATAACCCATTATTTTATGGTGGAGTGCTATTACTAGACAGAAGAATCGAGTAAGGCAAAATAAGAATCAAGGAATCAGTATTATATAACAATAGTTTGGTCAAATAATTTGTATTATACTATAAATATTCATATAATATTTAAAATTTTTAAAGATCGTAAGTTAATTGAATGAAGTGTACTAAAATATTACATTCCTAAACACATTTTTACAGTAATCATAGAATCTTAAAAAGTGTTTAACAATTGTCGATATTATAATAGAAATTAAATAACTTTGTAAAAATACTATCAATTTTCGTTTTTCTATTAAATAGTGTTTTTTTATTGAAATCAATAAAAGTATACATTTAGTATGATTTTCTCATTAGAATTTCTCATTATCTAACATTAGATTATTTTTTGCATTAGATTATTTATGTACCGCCGTCTTTCTTTCATAAAATGTTTATTAAACTGACCCATCCCCATACACAAAAAAAATTAAATCAGTATATTGTAAATCGTTCATTTTAAATCAAATGCTTTCGTGCAATCTCGGATTTTAATTGAAATTTTTTTACCTTGCAAACATTAGCAGGGTATCTAGCGGTCAAACCATTTAAAATTCCCGGAGTTTTCTCAGTTTTTTCCAGGTTTTTTCCCCTGATCAAGTTAAATATATCTTTTTGTGTTTTTTTAGTGAAAGTATACATAGAAATGAAAATTTCCAAATAATAAACATTCACATCGTTTTATCGAGAAGAAAATTTTTTTTTTAAATGCTTGTGTTTGCCCCGCTTTTTCCGGGTAAAATAAAATTTCCAGATATTCCCGATATCGCGGTCTGCTAGAAACCATATTCAAGAGAAAATTTCGGCGAAGAGGACGAGAGTATTGGAAGGTTTTTGAGAAAGTGTATCTTCCCTACAATTACATTTAAAACCACATGGAGTGTAAACTAAACATAAATTAATTTTTCTAAGCAGAAAAAAGAAAGCTTTTATAAGAAGTTTTATATTTTTTAATAATGTTACGGATTTTGAATGATTTCTGCCGAAAAGAATTTTTTTAATGGATATACTTAGGATATACTTATACGAATTTTTTTTGCAACTACAAACTTTTAAAACTTTAATTTGAAATTGAAATCTTCAATGCTCTTAAACTCAAATTAAAAATAGTGTCAGTGCCTAAAATATGTTACATTTCAACCAAATTTAATTTTGTATAGGTTCGGTGCAAAAATATAATAGCTTTAAAGTTTTATTTAAATCTTAAATATATATGATTAGAATCGGCCGAATAAACACTGTAAATGTTGTATGACAACATTTAAAAATAAAATGTAATACTGCTCAACGCTCCTATCATACTTTAAAATTGAATTCGCTCAACCTTCAACTTTAAATTGCTCAAATTTTAAAATTTAACTTTGCAGATCATGAAATTGTAATATTCCATATTTTAATCAATGTAAGGGGTCACCCATATACCACATGGACAATTTTCCACCACTTTTTGACCCCCCCCCCCAAGCGGGTAGGCGTGGAATTTTGACACCCCCCCCCCTCCAACTAATCTGTCCACGTGGACGTATTTTATGAAAATATAGATATTATTGTTCTTCAAAGTACAATATAAAAAATTCGAGTGTACCTCGAGTAACCTTGTCTGATTTCAGTATATTTTTTACAGATATTGGGGATGGAGTGTCCACGTGGATTCTACCCCGACCGCCCGATCCCCAACATGGATAAGCGTGGAATTTTGCCATACCCCCCCCCCCCTAAACTGTCCACGTGGTATATGGATGGCCCCTAAATTAAAAAAGTTTTCAACTTGTAATACTCCTTCAAATTACTATATATATTTTTAACTGTATCAAATTGATATTGGATAACAAAGTCCGTCTCCGGTTTACGCATTTCTAACATGTTTTAATTTATTATATGTATTCAGAAAATTTGGTATAGTTCTACCGTTAATGTACTAATTTCGAAGAATTTTCTGTATAATTGAAATATTTTATTTAAAAATATCGTATATTTAAAAAGAAAGCGGCAAAAGTGGGAAGTTTCTGGAGAATATAGGAAAAAGTGGAAAGACATGGGAATAAAGAAAAGACTGTTATCCCTGTTATTTATTTATTGCAAACATTAGAAGAAAATTGGGTGGAAGGGAATTGAGTATTAGATAATAGTTAAGGAGGTGAATGTCCTCTATTATTACATTTAGAGCCCCGTCAATTTTAAACTAAGCATACATTTTTTCGAGTCGTTTTACATTAACATTTTAAAATATTTTTTCTTGGAAACTTTAGGAAAAAATGTCGGAGAAGAAGAGAGTATTGGACAATGTTTAAGGATGTAGAGAAGGTCAGTTTAAAGACAATAAGGTAAGAGGTAAGGTAAGGCAAAGGAAGTAAGGTAAGAGAAAGATGAGGTGGAAAGTGTATGTAAGAGAGCGTGAGTGAAAGGAAAGAGAAGATTGGATGAGGAGGTAGGGTATTTGGGAAACATCTGACGGGGTTGGAAAAGTTATGTGTATGAGAAGGGGTGAGAAGAAGCTAGGTAGGTTTTATAGAAAAAGGGATCTGATTGTATAGGGAAGAGTTCTGGGAAAGGAAAAGGAATATTTGAGTGTACATTTATGGGGTGGTGAAAGAGGGTATGCAGAGTAGGGAAATATGGTGAGGAGAAATGAGGAGGGGAGGGAGATAAGGGATATGAAAGATGTTAATGCTATATGGGAAAAGTTGAGCGAGAAAGACAGGCTATCTGGAGATGTTTTATGGTCTGAAGAAAGAAGGTGAGCTGGGCGGATGAGAAACAGGCAGATATAGAAAATTAGGTGGGGTAGTATAGGGGAAAATGTTGTGAAAGAAGACCGGTGTAAGAAAAGGGATGATGATTAGCAAAAAGGAGAAGAGGTATGGAAAAGGTATGGAAAAGGTATGGAAAAGTCGTATTGGAGAGAAGATGTTGTGAGGAGGTAGACGAGATAAGTGATATGAAATGGGGGTTCAGTTGTATATGGAAAGAAGTTTGGAACATGGAAATATTTTGGTGTAGATTTATGGGGTGGGAAAAAACTGTGCCTAGAGTAAAGAAGAAGGGAACAAAGAAGAGGGAAGGCGGATAAGGCATATGAAAGAAATGATTGGTATATGGGAGAAGTTGGATGAGAAAGAGGAGGTGTTTGGATGCGGATGAACAGGTTGAGGGAGTAATGTGAGGTGAATGTGTGAGGAACGAGAAAGGGATATGGAAAATGGGGAGGAGTTGTATAGAGGAAAAAGTTGAAAAAGGAGAACGGGGTATTTGAGTGGTGTTTGAGGTGTTCAGGAAATTGGTTGATGGATCGGAAAGAAGCAGAGAGTAAAAAGTTAGGAAGAAGGAAAGGATTTTCGATTATATGCTATGCGCTTGGAGAACCAGAGTATAAAAAAGATAATTGTAAAGTTGGATGAGCATAAAAGAAAATGGGAAGAAGGCAATCCTATAACAAAGGTTTATAATATTAGAAAGGCAGCCAAAATAAACTTTAATAAAACCGTTGAGAAGCTCATAATACAATGGGAGTATAATTAAAGACTTTTATGCCTCAAAGTGTTAAATTTGTAGCCCTCAAACTATTTCAGAAAAGATTACTGCATAACGGAGAGTTCTTTTCCTCTGACCTAGAAAATGTATCTCGATTAACCTTTTTCTTCACTTTTTTGTCAAGGGTAGCAGCAGAAGGGTTACGACGTCGATTATATTTTAATACTCCTTTTGTGTTTGTGGGGGCTTTTCACGGGCGTAATACGATTAAAGTCGGTAGCCCCGGCGTATTCCACAATCGCCTCGTAAAGGAAGTTTATCTCTGGAAGGAATAATTGAGTCTCGTCGGAATGTGGTAAAGACCGGAATCAAGGTCGAAGGAGACTCTGGGACCCGTTGCAGCAATGTGGCGTCCGCGTCCCTTGTCGATAATGGACTCGCGAAGATAACTCGCAAGTCCTGCGAAGGAACAATTTTGGAGGTGGGAGAATAAAAAAAAACCGACTCAGAGCGCATCTCTCCCGGCACGCAAACATGTCACGATGAAAGCTGGAGGCGGTAATCGAGCTCATTTCTTCTTCCTTCTCCGACTTGGAGACTTTCATTCACTTTATTATTTTTACTACGCATCTTTGGTCAAGAATCGTTCTCAATGAGACAGCAAAAGGTTGAGTTTTTCTCAAATATATTTCCCTGAGACAATAATTTATTCTCCTTGGAATAGGATCTTGAAATATTTGAAGAAAAGAAGATATGATAATCATGAGGAAAAACTGCTATTTACTTAGAATTGAATTAATTAGAAACGGTGGACTTGTCTATATCGATATGAAGTAAAACTGCTCTTACGTATGATGAAGTGCTTCGTGTATTTTTTTTACTATCAAGCGTCCATAAAATATAGGATTTTTCCGCAATAAAGTTAGTGCCTGTTGGCACGGTACCTATACACTATTTTTCTTATTTTCTTTCTTTTTTTTCTCTCGGGAACTCATCGATCACCTTTACCGGAGTTTTCATCGGTGCTCTCGAAACTCGGAAGGTATGTAACTACATTTTCAGTCTGCTATACCTTATGACTAGCTTATACCAGTACGTTTTATTATCTCCTACGTATACAGCGTCCGGATTTACGAACCAACCATTCAACCATTTTTCACCTTGTTTTTAAGTCCGAATCGAATGGCTTTTTTCTGTATAACAAAAAAGAACTTAATGCGCGAAATATGATGCTATTGTATGTTTATCGACATATTTTCTAACACAAGAGAAATTATGCTTAATGATAGCTGAAACGTGTTATTTAAAGTATTCGATGATGTGGGTGATTTCCCTTTATTGTTCGAAATGTTAAATGAACCAGAACGTACTTCAAACTGAAGGTTTATAGATCCCAAGCTGGGCATAAAAATTCGATGTTTTCAAATTTTTCATTCTGCATGACCATGAATATTCGAAGTCCAGATTTTTTACTTTGTAACATTTTTAACCTAGAATATCTTTTTACAGAAGAAGACAATTTTCATTTTATAAATTTTATTATTTATTCCAACCAACAAGTATAGCTCTTCTACGATAAAAAATATATTTTTAATTCAAAAGGTGAAATATTCAACATAAGCGTTGAGTTTCCGAACAAAAAAGATTGCTTTTTAACAAAATAGTTCAATTTTCAACAAAATCATTAAATTTTCAATAAAATAGTTTAATTTTTAACCCAGATGTAATTTTAAACAAAAGCTGTGCCATTTTCCACCAAATAGTTTAATTTTAAAGCTAAAAAGTCAAATTTTGTAGGTAACAGTTGAAATTTATACCCGAGGAGATGAATTTTCCACTAACAAAAACAAATTTTCATTCTGCAATGACGAATTTACAAATCAAATACTTAAATTTGTAAGCCCAAAAGACACATATTTAGATTTTTTTCGACAAATCAATTACATTTTTAACATAATCGTTTAAATGTTAACCAAATAATACAAACAAATCGCCGAATTTTTCACTAAGAAAGAATGTTTTACAAAATAGTTGAATTTTTAAACGGCAAATAATAATTTTCTATCAAAAAGACGAATTCTTAACAAAGTATTTTTATTTAAACCCAAGGAGATGAATTTTCAACTAATATGATGAATCTTAAGCAAAAAACTTAATTTTTAACACATTAGTTCAGCTTCTAATCCAGAACTTGAATTTTCCATCCAATAGAAAAAATTTTAATGAATAAAGACTTTTCAGTTAATGAAAAAAAATTTTGTGTCATAATTGTTGAGCTTTCAAAGACGAAATTTCTGCAAAATAGTTTAATTTTTAATCCTGAAATATGAATTTACAACAATTTAATTTTTTTCAACCAAACAATTGCACTTTTCACTAAAAAAGAGGACATTTTAACAAACAACATTAGTTTTCTGATGACCGCTAAGTTTAGAACGTTCATATGAATGACAAAAAAAAATTTTTTTATGATTTTTTTTTCCGGAATTGTTTTTGGCAATCTAAAAACGCATTCCATGCAAAAATATTGCCAAATTTTTTATTTGGGGGGGGGGAGGAACTAGCAACCCCTAACGTGACTTCTGTAGATGCGACAGAAAAGTAGACTACAAAGTCGAAAATCTAGTTTCGGATTCAACACCAGAAGAAATTTTTTGCTGTAGAAAAACCTCACTCCAACCCCTAAAATCCACCCCTATGATAAAGGATATTTGAAATTAGTAAAATCGACAAAAACAGCCGGAAGGTAATAAAAAGTTGAGTGTTTAACGTCCTGAAAAATTGCCCCTTTTGTTCCCCGACTAATTCTAGTGGTAAGAAACGTCGCTGGGAAACCGAAAACCCACCCCTAATTAATAAGTTCCCAAAATTCTAGGATATGTCCAATTCAGTCCAAGGGTAATACATTTACGATCATTTAATAGCCTAGAAAATTAATAAAAAGCATCCCCTTAATTATGGTGGTGGCAGAACATCTCGGTCGGATACCAAAAAACCACCCCTAATGAAATCCAATTTTTAAAAATTCGGAAAATCGACAAAATCAGCCAAAGGGTAATAAAAAGTTGTGTGTTTAACGTCCTAAAAAATTACCCATTTTATTCCCTCGACTAATGCTGGTAGTAAGAAACCTCGCTCGAAAACCGAAAACCTACCCCTAATTAGGTAGTTCCCAAAATTCTAGCAAATGTCCAATTCAGAACAAAGGTAGTACATTTACGATAATTTAACAGGCTAGAGAATTAATCAAAAGCTCCCCTCTAATTATGTTAGTGGCAGAACATCTCGGTCGGATACCAAAAAATCACCCTAATGAAATCCAATTTTTAAAAATTCGAAAAAATCGACAAAAACGGCCAAAGGGTGATCAAAAGTTGGATATTTAACGTCCTGAAACATTACCCCTTTTGTTAGCTTTGAACTCGATTGGAAATTTCCTATAATTTTGGGAACTTTTTAATTAGGGGTGGGTTTTCGGTTTCCGAGCGACGTTTTTTGCCACCAGCATTAGTCGAAGGAATAAAAGGGGGAATTTCTCAGGACGTTAAACATCCAACTTTTTATTACCCTTTGACTGTTTTTCTCGATTTCCCGAATTTTCAAAAATTGGATTTCATTAGGGGTGGTTTTTTTGTATCCAACCGAGATGTTCTGTCACTACCATAATTAAAGGGGTGCTTTTTATTAATTTTCTAGGCTATTAAATGATCGTAAATTTATTACCTTTGAACTGAATTGGACATTTCCTAGAATTTTGGGAACTTATAAATTAGGGGTGGCTTTTGGATTTACGAGCGAGGTTTCTTGCCACCAGCATTAGTCGAAGGAATAAAAGGGGGAATTTTTTAGAACGTTAAACATCCAACTTTTTATTTTCCGTTCGCTGTTTTTGTCAACTTTCCGAATTTGCAAAAATTGAATTTCATTAGGGGTGGTTTTTTGGTATCCGACCGAGTTGTTCTGCCACCACCATAATTAAGGGAATGCTTGTTATTAATTTTCTAAGTTATTAAATGATCGTAAATGTATAACCTTTAAACTAAATTGGACATTTCTTAGAATTTTGGGAACTTATTAATTAGGGGTGGGTTTTCGGTTTTCGAGCGAGGTTTTCTGCCACCAGCATTAGTCGGGGGAACAAAAGGGGTCATTTTTCAGGACATTAAACACCCAACTTATTATTACCTTCTGGCCTTTTTTGTCGATTTTACTAATTTCAAATATCGTTTATTATAGGGGTGGTTCTTAGGAATTGGAGCGAGGTTTCTCAACAGCAAAAAATTTTGTCTGGTGTTGATTCCGAACAGTTAGACTTATTACTCTCTTAAATATAAATTAACTTTATCGACTTTTCTGTCGCATCTACAGAAATCACGTTAGGGGTTGTTAGTCACTCCCCCCTCGCCCAAATAAAAAATTTGGCAATATTTTTACATGGAATGCGTTTTTAGATTGTCAAAAACAATTTCAGCAAAAAAAATTGTGAAAAAAAATTTTTTATTGTTTATAAGAACGTTCTAAACTCCACGGTCATAGTTTTCTGCCGAAAACGGCGAATGTTCGAACAGAAAAGATCAATTTTTAACCAAAAGTGAAAAATTTACATCTTCAGTTTAAAAAAAATTAATGTTGAACAAAATAGTTACATTTTTCACCAAAGAGGTGAACTTTCAACCACAAAAATAAATTGTAAACAAAGTAGTTCACTTTTATCCAAGTAGTTGATTTCTTAATTAGGAAAAATTAATTTTTAGCCGAAATTAAAACAGAAAATTTTTAATTACAAAAATTAACGTGGTGAAAAAATATTTTCCAACAAAATAGTTAAAATTTTAATGAGTAAAAGTAATTTTAAGTAAAATAAGAAATCTTCGACTAAAATAGTTAAATTTTTAGTTAAAATATTTTATATTTAAGCCAAAAAAATCATAATTAAAAAAGAGAGATGCATTCACAACTAAAATTAGAAATCTTCAACAACGCAATAATTATTGACGGAGTAGTTGAACCTTCAACCAAATAGTTGAATTTTCTGCAAAAAATGACCATCAGTGCAAATGATTCGTAAAAGAAAATTTAAGAACTGGACATTTCGAGGAATGTTAGAATTTTTTCCGATTATTTGTCTATGCATTTCAGAGTTCGCCGGTCGACTAAATGTCGTCTTTCGATAAGTATATTGCGATGAATCGTTTTTCGGTGTTTCCTGATATTAAATAAAAGTAATTAATTAGAAAAAGTTATAGAACCGATTTTTTAAAGGGAAGTTAGAGTTATTTTCGAATATAAAATATAGATTATTTTATTAAAATGACAACTAATATGTGTATAATAAAAAATCCTTTAAATAAACTAAAAATGCATACCTTTTTTCACGCATCCCACATGAAATTAGTAAGCTCATTTTTATTGATCATACCTGTAGTTTATTTAACTACTCAATACAACAAGATAAGACAATTCCACGAAGAGCCATTAACAAAATAAATTGTGCAGGATCATTCGTTTATTGGTTTAAAATCAATCGTTTTGCTGTTTTATCAAAAACTTAATCCCTCAATATCAGGTATTCACACAGATTCAAGTAAGTAATCTTGGCGTATTTTTCACATATCCTGATCAATTCTGTTTCTAGATTGCTTATTTTGATCAGGAATACCAAGATGCAAACGAACTAATTTTTTTTCGCCCAGTTATAAACTCTCGTACACGTTGACTGTCAAAATGAATCAACTAAATCTTCTCCTTGATGCTAGTAAAAGGATCTCCTAACTTACTTTATAGGTTAATCCAAAAAATGTTGTTGAATCAATCAAATAGTTTTCTAAAATAAAATGATTCAACCAATAACATTTATCAAATGAAGCAAACTTATTTGGTCAGCTGCAACAAATTTTATTCATTCAACGAAAATGTTTTTTTAAATCAACCAAGGCAGTAAATAAAATGATTTAATTTAATGAAGAAAGTAAAAATTCTGAGTGCAGCTAGCTAGCGCATCTGCCCCCTTTGCATCCCAATCCCGAGCAATATTATAGTCAAACAATTTGTATGAAATTTATAATTTCCCTAAATAAGATTCGAAATCTTTGTCTTGGTTGATGGAAATCATAAAGATCATTTTTAACATCTCTAGACCTTCCAAGCAACTCATAAGTACTTTTGCACCACAGTTTGCATTCAAGTTTGCCTTGCACGTACACCTCCTGGAAGAGTACGACTACTTCCTATTTACCCATCTTTGCAGGCGCAACGACGGAACAGAGTGCTCTTGCTAGGTAATTTTACGTAATATGTGCCCAGCAATTTCGAGGATAGCGCGAACTTATACTACGTATACGCAATGTACACCGTACACTGTACAGCGTACGCGCCGAACGACAGAGTAAATTGTAATTCGACGCGACGTGTACGGCCATATAGCGTGCATGGGCATTAGGCGAACGATGCTACGTGTTCGAAATGCGTTTAGGTACATGAGCATTGTGCACGCATATCGTCACCAGTGTATTTACGACGATGAAGCTGATTAGAAAATCTCCATAAATCTGACGAAGAAGCAAAACAAGCTGAACAACTTCCTCATGAATCATTTTGTTCAAAAGTAAATGTTTCATTCTTTTCAATATCCAGCTCTTCAATTAATAGCTACTTGTATACGCTGTTTAAACCTATAGGCCCTCAAAGAAAAGATTAGAGATACAATTTTGTTTCATTTTCTTAGAAACTCATTTTGAAAGACATTCATCTCCGCTGTGTTAATCAATGTAAGAACTGATGAATAATTGAATTGCCCTCAAAATTTCCTTCTATATTCGTAGTAATCTGCTGAATTCCTGAAAATAGAACCAACAATCGAACGACTAAATCTAGACAACCACCATAAAATGTTCCTATTAAAATTTTTTTTTTGAATCCCTAAAAAGAAAAGAAAAAAATTATTTTTCAAATTACAATAAAAAAAGAGGAAAGAAAAATTAGAAGACAACCAACCAAATCACCTTCCATCACTTTTTTATTCCTTTCGTCTTTTTTATTTTTATTGTTATCAAATCACAATGAAAAAACACGTGTTAAAAATAATCATTAACGTTTCGGCACTCTTACAGGACTTTTATTAAGGAACAAAGAATATTAGTTGGTAGGAACTGCCACGAATCCACGATGCGCCCTTCCTGTTACCTAAGAATCAAGTGAGTCTCAAAAGACAAACATATTATAAAATTACCTGAAATATCCGGTGAGAGTAAAAAGGCAAACTCGTTGTAAGCATACCTGCAATATCCATTAGAAAAACATCAGAAATAGAGAAATTAAAAGAAAATCAAGAATAACGAAAACACAGTGCTAAATATAATTAATCATACTAGCATAACTCTTGTTTAATTCGTCAAAATCAGTTCTTACATTAATAGATAACTCCTTTTCTTTTTTAATATTGTCATTTCCATGAAATCTTTAATTCTCTCATTACTTTTACCATGTAAAATTTCAACATTATCCCAATCAAAATCATGGTCAACATCAATAAATTCCTTTGTATATCTGGTAAGAACAATCTTATAGCAGTGTCTCAAACAAAGATGACTTTTATGCAAGTGATATTGTAGACAACACCACTCTTTTCAAACTTATTTAATGAATCCTTGCAAAAAGTTATTATTCAATGCATTTTAAATGGTATACGGAAAATAGCATGAATCCTAAACTTTTTTAACACAAATTCAATAGTTTTTAAAATTTGAACAAAAAATGGAAGAACAAAAGTATTAACAGAACTATACTCTTTCAATTCCTTCTGAGTATCTGCATGCAAAGTATTACTTTGTCCGCTTTTGATTTATTGACTTTTAATTGCAATATCTTTCTCAATTAATTTTTTTCGATAATGATTTAGAAAAAAGATATTTCTAACAATATTTTAATTTCCTTTATGTAATGAAATAAGGTACAAGCCTAGATCTCTGTCAACTAAGTTTTTGATGAGGAGAAAAGAAATTTAAAATTCTACCTGCATATGCACTTTTCTTATAACATTTGGTAATAATATTACCATCCTGACCTTTAATTACTTCTATGTCCAAAAAACTGATTTTATTATTTTTTCTATTTCATGGGTGAATTGAAGTTTCGGATGAAAACTGTTAAGAGCATCAACAACCATCTGCAACTTTTCTAGAGGAACAAATAACAAGGTATCATCAACAAACCGAAAGTAAAAAGGAAAAAGATCTAACTTCTTGAAAACAAAGACCTACAATTCTTCCACAACTATTTCCGCTAAGATCGGAGAAATAATTGAATCAATGGTAGTACACAACTTTTGCCTATAAAAAGATTCAATAAATTTATAATAAGGTCAGTTCATAATAAAAACTATCCCTCTGATAAATTCTTCTTGACATAATTAAGTACATGTTTTAATATTGTCCTATCATAAAAGTAATGTTCGTTTGGGAAGCTGTTATAAGAATGAAACAACAAAAAGAGTTATCTATTAATTTATAAACTAACTTGGATGAAATAAACAAGAATTATAATATTATGATTAATATTACACATATTTAGCACCGAGTTTTCATTAATCTTTATTTTCTTTTACTTTCTCGATTTCTGAAGTGTTTATGATGGATATTGCAGACATGTTTATAAAGGATTTTTCTTTTGACCCTCACCGGGTATTTCGGGTATATTTATGGTGGGTTTGCCTTTTGACGCTCGCATGATTCTCAGGTAACAGGGAGAGAGCATCGTGATTTCGTTGCTGTTCCTACCTGCTCATATGTTTCTTCCTTGATAAGGGTCCTGTATGAGTGCCGAAACGTTGGTGATTATTTTTTACAAATGTTTTTTTATTGTAATTTGATAATAATAAAAAAATACGAAAGATATGAAAAAGGAAGGGGGTTTGGTGGGTTCCCTTCTCACTTTTCTTTCCTCTTTTTTATTTATTTAAAAACAAAAGAATTTCGTTTATTTATTTTTTTTTTTTAATTTTTATATTCTTCCATATTGAAATAGGAACATTTTATGGCGGTTGACCAAATTTGGTCGATGGGTTCTTACTTTTATTTTCAGGAATTCTGAACAATAACTCGATTATTTGACGTTAAATAGGATTTTAAAGTCGATTTTAATCTCATTTAAATTTTTTTATATTTTAATATTCGTATTTCTCAATATTAACCAATTAAGGTACACGTGTAGATACTTATCGGAGAACTATTCGGGGCCAAGATAGATCGTCATGACCACTAATGTGAGGCTGTCAAGGCAGTCTATCATGGCGCTGAGTAGAAGTGAAACGTTTTTGTATGGTTAAACGCTCGTCCGGACAAGCCAATCTATTTCAGATAGTTGACGTTAAAAATTATGTCAAAGACTGTCTAGTTGTTGAAAACAAATTCTTTGTTTTGAATGCACATTTTTCACTTTTTATACTGTTAAGCACTTGCATATTTTTTTGAATGTTCAAGCAAATATTTGAATGCAAAAGTTATCAAGCTAAGTTTAAATCCAGAAACATAAATCTCATTATTGAAACAAACATTTTCTTCTGTTAATCTTATGGTAATATTTGCCGGGATTTTTTCCGGAATCCGCAAAATGGGAGTCGGGTCACATGCCCCTTATTCGAAACAATTGCAAAGGTATAATTTTGGTCCACCCTCATGGAAACTCCCTCCTTATATTTTAATTATTAACATATTTGAAATAACTTCTTTTTATTTTTCGAATAGTTAATCCAATTGGAATATCACCATATTTCTGTAATATACAAGGAATATTCAACATCCCGAAGCTCTTTTTATTCATATAAACCCAAATATAATCCCAAAAGCTCCAACGTACTTCAAATTTTAATTAGACTATGCCAACAACCGAATCAACCCCTTCGTATAAATTGAATTAACACCAAGCATTCCGAAAAAATTTCAATTACAGATCATAATTTCACAAGCGTGAATTTTTCCATTATTTTTTTCTCATTTTGTTTTATCCGTTGGGAGTAAAATATCGGGATTATCGTATAATATCTCGCGGTTCAAATTATGGACTGCATCGTTTCGCTCTATTTCATATGATTTCTGATCAATTTTACAACCCCGGGATTACAAGTTCTACATGCAATAATGCATATTTCAATCTCGCATCGATACACTCCAACTACCTGCATGCATACCCATCTGACGCATAATTCAAATTGGAAACGTTCTAAACATATCCTCACCATATAGCAATTTAAAAATGCACTTAGGATATTGAATCCATTCAGCAATGTATTAATGAAAACAAACATCAAGATATTGATAAATTCGCAGATTTGTTAATCTTAGGTTAAATTTTAACACGTCCCCTGACCTTTGATCCCTCAACTTCAACCTCGCTGATCCTTGTCCGCTTAACTGAGTCCCTTGACCTATGTCCATTCGCCTTTTACATGCGACCTCTGAGCTAAAAACTTTGAGAATTGAAATTGAAAATCATTGAAAATATCAATAAGAATTAAGATGAAAATTTTGATGAGAATCATTTCTGTAGCAATTTTTATGTGAATTGTTCTCTCTATGAGAATTTTTATAGGACTTTTTATTTTCTCTTGATGAGATTTTTCATCAGAATGTTCACGAGAATTATTTCGATTACGATTCTTGTAAGAATTTCGATGAAACTTTCTATGCGAATTTTTATAAGAATTTCCATGATAATTTCGATGACAATTTCAATGAGAATTTTGATGAGAATCTAGATGGAATTTTCTGTCAGATTTATTTCGATTACAATTTCGATGACAATCGCGATGAGAATTATTTCCATAAAGATTTTGGATGACAATTTTTATGAGAATTTCGATAACAATTTTTTGAGAATTTCGAATAGAATTTCTGTCAGAATTATTTCGAATACAATTTCTATCAGAATTTCGATTAGATTAGATTTGTTTCGATGAGAATATCGATCATAATTTCGATGAAAATTATGATGAGAATTTTAATCCTAATATCCATACAAATTTGGAAGTGACTAATTTCGATAAAAAATTCAATTATGATTTCATAAAAAATTCGATTAGAATTTCCATGAGAGTTTCGATTAGAATTTCTACGAGAATCATTTCGATAAGAATTTAGATGAGGATTTCGATTAAAATTTTCATGAGGATTTCTATGGGAATTTTAATTAGAATTTATATGAGAATTTCGATAAGAATTTCGATGGTGATTTCAATGCAAATTTCAATCAAAATTACAATCAGAATTTTTATTAAAATGATTATGGAAATTTCCATGAGAATTCCGATAAGAATATCGATAAAAACTTCGAAGTAACTTATTTCGATAAGAATTTCGATGAGAATTTTCATTAAAAATTCGATGAGAATTTCGATGACAGTTTTGATGAGAGTTTCCATGAGAATTTCGAAGAGAATTATTTAGATGAGAATTTCCATGAGAATTATTTTAATAAGAATTTCGATGAGGATTTCGATTAAAATTCTGGTGAAAATTTTAATGACAATTATTTTCATGAGAACAACAATAAGAATTTTATAATAATTTCGATGAGAATTTCTCTAATCATTTCTATTGCAATTTTTATGAGAATTTCAATGGTGATTTTAATGAGGATTTTGATGGAAATTTTGATGAGAACTTTCATGAGAATTCTAATGAGAATGTCGATGAAAATTTCGATGAGAATTATTTCGATGACAATTTCGGTGAGAATTGCCATGGAAATGATGTTAATAAGAATTTCAATCAGAATTTAGGTAAGAATTTGATTGAAAATTTCGATGAATATTTCCTTGAGAATTTCCATAAGAATTTTAATAAAAATTATTATCATTCGAAATTTCTATGAGAATTTCGATGAAAATTTAGATGATAGTTCCGATGACAATTTCAATTAAAATTTCAATAAGAATTTCGATGGCAATTTCTATGAGAATTTCGATGACAATTTCTATGAGAATTTCGATGACAATTTTGATGATACTTTAAATGGAAATTATTTTGATGAGAATTGCCATGAGAATTTCGACGAAAATTCCGATTATAGTTTTGATGATAATCTTTAAAATTATATTTTTCTGACAAAAGATCCTTTAACAATCGCTCCACTGGGAATCGAACCACAGAACTTCCGATTGCCGGTCGGGTGCTTTCCCAATTAAGCTATTAGAGAGATCGAAAGAAAATCCCTTTTCAGAAAAATACGCTATCTCAAGCTGGGTTATACAAGTAATTTCACCGAAACTCTTTATTATCATCACAGTAGTAACTATCGATCCATATAGATGTCAGCCCACCATCTGTGGAGCACCCGACCGGCAATCGGAAGTTCTGTGGTTCGATTCCCAGTGGAGCGATTGTTAGAGGATCTTTTTTCAGCAAAATATAATTTAAACATTTTTAAATTTATTTTCCATCTTGACAAAAAATGACGTTAATTATTTACTGTTTTTTGAAGTGTTAACTTGATCGACAGTGTTGATTTATATTTCCACAGATGGTGGGGTGTCATCTATACTGATCAATAGTAACTACTCTAATCATAATACAGAATTCCTGTGATGAGAATTATGAAAAGAATTTCCATGAGAATTTCATAATAATTGTTTCTATTGCAATTTTTGTGAAAATTTAAATGGAGATTTGACTTCGAATTTCAATGAGAATTTTGATAAAAATTTCCATGACAATTTTGATGAGAATTTTAATAAAAATTATTTCCATCAGTATTTCAATGAGAATTTTCATGAAAGATACCATGAGAATTTCTATGAGAAATTCGATAACAATTTTCATGACAATTCCGAGAATTATTTCGATGAGAATTTCGAACAGAATTTCGATAACAATTTCGATGAGAATTTCGATCTGAATTACAGTAGACTCGACATTTATCGCTTTCGGGGCTGTGGGGGAAGCGAACAGGAATTGTCAGATAACCCTCTCTCCTGCATCAAGCCGCGTTAGGCGCAGTAGCAGCGATTCCAACTTTGGCATGTTTAGCTACTGCGCTTGTCCGGTGCAGCAACTCTCATTGGTCACTTTTAGCGCGCAATTCAAACCAAAGAGAATTAATAATCATTATAATTAAAATAAATACGTATTATAAAATGCACATTAATAAGAGAAATTACGAAAACTGTGATTTAAGGTGAGAGCAGGATAATAACTCGTACATTTTTTATAATAAATAGTTTTTTTTTAGTTCCAAAGACTAACTTTTATTTCACAAACGAATTTTTAAATAAATATATTATTATTTAATATAACACATATGAATATTCGCATAATTTCATGTAAAAATTGTCAGTGAAAAAAAAATACTAGTTAAATACCTAAAAATAATGTTTTCAGCTCAGAAGAGTTATTTTTAATTTAGAAAAGCCAAATAATGACGCTTATAATGAGAAAAAAGGAACAAAAATCAGCATTGCTGATAATAAAAAGTCCAGCCAGTGTCTATTGGTACTAAAAATGCGGCTATTTGTACCAATATTTCGCTACACACATGGGTCGTTAAATAAACATTTTTGTTCTTCACAAACCTTTGTCAATGAAATACAAATTCATCTTTTGAATTGAAACAAAATGTGCTATTATTTACTAAATATACGCATTGGTAGTTTTTTCTAACCTTACCCCACAAATTACGTTATTTCTGATAATAATGTACAATTTACAATCATAATCTATTTTTAGTTCAATAATTATTAATTATGCCGGTTTGAATCACGCACCAACAGCAGCCAATGAGAGTCGCTGCGCCGGGCAAGCGCAAGTAGCTCAACATGCCAAAGTTGGGATCACTGCGCAGTAGGCGTAGCCGGCCTCACATACGTGTGCGTGAGATGAGACAAGGACTGAGGGCAAGCGAACGAAGGAGAAATCGGGAAACGAGAAGTGTCGTAGCGAGAAGCGTTCTAGAGTCTACTGTATTTCGATAAGAATTTCGATGATAATTTCGATTACAATTTCGATAACAATATGGATGAGAATTTTATTGAAAATTATTTTGATGCAAATTTTCACGATAATTTCGATGAAAATTTAGATAATAATTCCGATGAAAATTTCGATGATAACTATTTCGAGGAGAATTTCGATTTTTTTAAAAAGAATCAAAATAATTGCATCGGTAAAAAAAGTGTGAAAAAGTGTCAACAGTAACGTGAGTCCGAGGCCTCTTCTTGTCATTTCCCAAACAACCCGAGGTCATCTACTTTACGACGCTTCATCGCCAAGCCTCACAGTCATATCTTTTTGCATAAGGATTCGCGAAGCTAATATTAACGTACGATTTAAAAACAGGACTTCTGTAGCTCTCATATTAATACGCATTACTTTGCATAACTCATGATAGGCAGATAAGCGAACAAGCCCACAACAATTTATCGTAGCAGAAAGACATAGTATAACATCACCACTATATATAGATACTTGTATTTTATCATCGCAAATGGCTAAAAATCTTTTAAATCAAATGCTTTTAAATCCAGTCTCGTACAAGTAGAAATCCCTCAACGAAAATCTCTGAGCTACTGAAGGTCGTCAGGATTCTTCGATGAGTCATGCATAAAGTGTAACGCAGCTCAGAAACAACTTCGTTATTAGATGTCTCAACATTAAGAGGACTTATAAGTTTCTTCGCTCTATAATACTCGTTTCAAGTTCTCGGGGTAATAAACTCCCACGAGGCCTCTCAATCATTCCTGGCAATTATGCTATTCATCATGATCCTTTATTTTCCACCCCTAGTTCAAAGCGAGTCGTCTGGAGAATTCATCTCTTTTCGAATTTTAATTTAGACATTTAAAGACTTCAAAGCCAAAAATACTCTCAAAAGAACTGAAATATGGTTACTTTTCACGAAAATAGAGAAACCATAGGGGAATAAGTTTTTTCTATAACCCTAATGTATACGTTACATATTAAATTCAATCTGAAACACTTTAAATTCTTAAGCTTTGAAGTCAAAATAAATTGAATTTTTAACCAAAAAAAGATATTCTACCCAAAGAGATGAATTTTCAACCTCGAAAAGGCGAATTTTAAACAAAATAGTTCGATTTTTGCCCAGATTATTAAAGCTTCAATCTACAAAAATTAAATTTCATCTAAGTAGTCTAATTTTTAAGTAGATTAGACTTTAACCAAAAACATTTGCATTTTCGATCAAAACACTTATCCAAAAGAATAATACTCTACAAAACAGTTGAATTTTAAACCGGAAAATAAGAATTTTCAAATAAAAAAGTGAATTTTCTACAAAATAATTAATTTTTCAAACAAAAAATAGTTGAATTTTAAAAAAAGTAGTTCAATTTTCTAAAAAAAACTTAAAGTTTTAACCGAAAAGACGAATATTCAATGAAGAAGTTTAACTTTCTAAAAAAAATAAGAGATTTCATAAACAATCAAACAGTTTCATTTTTTACAAAGAAGGAAGAAATTTGGTCTAAAACAAATGAATGTTCAAACAAAAAAGCAGACTTTTCTAAAAAAACAATTAAATGATCAACAAAAAAGTTATTTTGTAAATAGATTGTTTAATTTTCTATCAAATTTTTCAATTTTCCAGCCTAATATTTGAATTTCAACTTTCAAAAAGGGAAGGTTTACATTTTGAGTTTGAAAAATAAATTCTCAATCGAAAAAAAGAAAAACAATTTTTAACAAAATATTAAAATTCGCAACCAAGAGATGAATTTTCAACTAAAATAATTAATCTTCTACCAAAAAAATGAATTTTGAATGAAGTAGCTCAAAAGTATGAAGTATGTTTTTATACCTTTAATAAGTCCCAACTTAGGAGGTTTCTGATTTAGAAGTTTTTTTTAATTACTAATATGCAATACCAGAATGAATGCTAGTCATATTAAAAAATTCCAGATTTTCAATTCTAAACTGTGATGCTTTTAATTAAAATGAAAATATTTTTAAATCATTGAAGCCCAATTTTGATTAAAAGGTTGGTCATTTAGGTTTATATAAGACGTCTGCATCTTATTTAAGTGTAACCTGGATTTAAATTTTAATTAATAAAGAACCAGAACTTTATCTCATACCTGTGATAGTCGGCTTCAATCTAAAACTAAATCATCTTTAATTTTATCACTTACCAAATTACAAATTTTCAAGTAAAATTTTATAAATCCAAATCCCTACAAACTTAAGTTTGGTCATCCGCAAATTACGAAAGACGATTGGGAGAGGGGTGATGAAATCTTACTGTGCCTTATAAAGTATGGGGGGGGGGATTGGAAGCTCACACATAAGAAAGTTTTCACTAAAAGAATTAGTAAATCGATATTAAAACTTAAAGACATTCCATTTCTGACCAAATAGATGAACGTTTAACCAAATACTTCCATTTTAATCCAAAAATATTAATTATGTTCAACAAAAAGATTCATTTTCTTCCAAGTAAGGCAAATTTTTAACACAATTCATTAATATTTAACGAAAAAGATTAAATTTCACCAAAAAGTAATTCTCGATCAAATAGCGGAAATTGAAAAAAAATGAATTTTCAACAAAAAACAGAATAGTTCAATTATTAGTTAGTAAAATCAGATTGCAGTAAGAAAACTACTTTTTAACCAAAAGAATGAATTTTCATCAAAAAAGAACATAATAGTTAATTTTTTTACCAGAGGTGAATTTTTAACTAAAATAATTAATCTTCAAATAAAAATAATTAATTTTTAACAAAATAGTTTAATTTTCGATCAAAGAGATGAATTTTTGACTAAAATGATTAATCTTTAACCAAAAACATTAATTTTTAATGAAATAGTTTAATTTTTTACCAAACGGGTAAAATATACACTAAAAAGTCGAATTTTCAATTAAATAAATTAAATTTTCAACTGAAAGGAATGACTGCAATAAAATGATTGAATTTGAAAAAATCAAATTAACTTAAACTTCAATTTGTCGAAAGTTCCCGGAATAATATTTCAGGACGATTTTTCAACCAAATAGTTGAACCCACAGCCAAAACAGATAGATTTTCAACCAAATAATTGAGTTTTAACTCGAAAATGCGAAATTTTATCAAAACAGTTCAATTTTTAACCAAAAGTAATGACCTTTTAACAACATTTTTGAATTTCCAACGAAATAATCAAATTAACTTCAACTTCAGTTTGTCTAAAATTCTCTGGCTCTTTCAGGTTTTCGCTGACATTCCCTGACCAGCTTCAAATGCCCTGATCTGTAGCGACCCCAAACACTCTATCATAAATTTATCAAACTTGGATTTCCTAAATTGTTCACAGAAAAAAGAACATAACTCTCGCTCAAAATTTGCATCCCCTCGCAAACGCCAGTGCAATTTTCCGGAAGACTGGCCATGATCGCTTCTCTGTCTGGCCTTCCCTTCATCGAATTTTCCGAGACTGAGATTAATGGTGGCACGTGACGCCTCCCAGCAAGGAAACCCTTCTGTGTATGATCAGCCAAGGGATATTTAATAGTCAGGAATCACGTTAGCGGAAGCTATCGCAAAAAAGAGGAACGGAGTATATGGACTGCATGGAGTGCTGAAAAGCACCGAAACATAGCTACGAAATGCATCAGCTTTGAAAGGCCCTTTGCGACGGTATGGCTCTGTGTGCTCTTTACACACGTGGAAAAAAGGTGTTCGTAAAAGTTCGCTTACCCTTTGCTGCAATCGTAAAAAGCGAGTTCCAACTGAACAGAGACAGAGATTGGAGCAAGATAGACTTACAAGAAGAGATCAATAGACCTGCCAACGTGTCACTGGAAGCCCTTAGTTCCTGATCCTTTGCACTCCTTGACGTCGTCTGGTCTTGATATTTGATCAATGCTCTTGATCTTCGAGAACCTATGACTTTTAGGTGTATTAAACTTGGCTCAGGTCGACATGTCTGCAATACGTGCAAAAAATTCAACTCTGATCAAAAGAAATAAAAGCAACTATCAAATGTGCCCACATTTTTTACAATGAAACTCTTTTCGTTCGTCAAGCAATTATAAATATTCATCTACATTTTTTAACGATCTAGACAGTAAAAATTGTTAATTTGTAGAAAGATTAGATGTAAAATGGAAATGTCGATTTGAATACATCATTTTCTGCTTTAAACTGAAGAAAATTTTTGTCTTCATAATAACTATTAAAAGGAAACTATTAATGGAAAACGGCTTTGTTGTGGATTCTGACAAAAAGAACCCCAAGGAAATATGACTGAAAGAAATGCTTCGTATCTAAAGTAGTATAAAAAACGAAATATCCGCATTTTTAACGACTGCTAAAAAAACAAATAATTACAGGGAAAATGTTATTTTTTGTTTCACATCTAAAAGCCAAGCCTTTCAATTTTAGCCATCTTCAAAGATAATCGAACGAAAAGAAAAGATCCCAGCAGAGTGGTCTAAAAACTGAAATCTTTTGATAATAAAAAAACATCTGTATATTTTTTAACCTCTGATAACAAAACAATATTAATATACACTGTAAAAGAAATTGTAAAAGAAAATAACAAAACAATATTAATATACACTGTAAAAGAAATTGTACTACTTAGAATGGTAAAATTACCAACAAAAAATTGATACAATTTTGCTACTCTGATTATAGCGTGAATACCACTTGCAGGCTAGAAGTTCCAACCAATCTTGTAACTTTACTACTTTCAGAATGACAATATAGCAAGGCGTTGCAGACGTACAGTTTCTGCTTGTGAATCTGTGACTTTCAGAGTAGGTAGTAAATGGACCTATTTTCAGAGTGTTGAATTTGTTGAAGTTGCTAAAAGTATAGAAACTGTTAAAACTTCCTTTTTCCAACGCCATCTCACGGCTTTAAATTTGATAACTGATAACGCGGCGGACTTGCACAGTAGGATGGTCAAAAATTGCATGGGAAATTTTTTTCCATGCTAGAGCATAACGCCCCCCCCCCCCCCCATTTTATTCTAAATCCGAAAAAAGAAATTTCCTAATTTTTTATTTTTTTATTTTAGCACGTGCCGGTTTTGACTTGAAGTTTCCCATGTAAAATGCATGGGGAAAAATCACTTTTTTGAGTTTTTAGAAATAATTTTTTAGGGTTTGAAAATATGTGACGGGAAAGTATGGGGGTCTGTAGATAATTACACGGGCCAACATGTTTTTGTTGTTGGAAAGTGGAGGGTCATTTCCGAAGTCATTTGTTACATAGAATCCGAATCCGGGGTCAGAATTAGCCAATCATGGCAGGATTTTGAGATATTTGAGGTGATGTACCCAAAAATGGCGTTTTCAGTTACTTTTGAGGTTATGTACAGAAGACACCAAATTTTTGGAGATTTTTTCTTTAGTTGTATCATATATTACTGCTCTTACTCTTTAATTTGAGAGACGCAGAGTTCAATGACCGTTTTTTTTACCAAGTTACGCCAATTTGAAATTACGAGATATGTCCCATTATGTCTTGAGCATTTGCTTTAAATACTTTGATGCAGACATTTTCTACTGGGTGTTTCTCTTGAAAATTTGTACTTGGGGGTGTTCGGGGTTGTTTAAATCCCCGAAAATTTGGTGTCTTCTATACATAACCTTAAAAGTAGCCAAAACGCAATTTTTTTGGGTACATAACCTCAAATATCTTAAAATCCTGACATGATGGGCCAATTCTGATCCCGGATTCGGATTCTACGTAAAAATTACTTCGGAAATGACCCTCTACTTTCCAACAACTAACATTACCTCATTATTTGCAGGACTGTCTAATTCAACGAAAAATTTCATCTATCAGACATATGCGTTCGACACCCCTAACACACCCCCACGAGTACCTGAAAACTACCTTTAAAACCAAAAATGTCAATGCTTCATCAAATCGACCTTCTGAACACTGTATTCTTGTCTTTTTTTACATAAAATTATTAATATTGGTCTAGTGGAATATCTATTATCAATTATTAATTAAGTTTCAATTATTTAAACAAATGGAATTTGTTTAAATAATTTTTTTTAATTCGTTTTTCCCCTTAAAAATTATTACTATTAGTATAGTGGAATATTTATTAACATTGGTCATTAATTTTCAATTGTTTAAACATCTGGAATTTGCTTAAATAATTTTTTATCAAAAATTATAAGTATTTCTTCAGTAAACAGTAATGATTTTTGTTTTGAAAAATCGAAAATAAATTATTTAAACAAATTCCATGTAATTAAATAATTGAACATTAATGAACTAATGTTAATAAATATTCCACTGGACCAACAGTAATCATTTTTAAGGAAAAAACAAATTTTCAAACAAATTATTTAAACTAATTCTATTTGTTTGTACAATTAACAATTAATAAACCAATGTTATTAAATATTCCACTAGACTAATCGTAATAATTTGAAGAAGAAAAAAATTTACGAAAAAAAAAGTGAACGAACTTTCTATTTGTTTAAATATAAAAATATTAATTAACCAATGATAATAAATATTCGACTAGAACAATATTAATAATTTTAAGTAAAAGAGATAGTTAACAGTGCTCAAAAGGTCGATTTCCTGAAGAATTGACATTTATTGTTTTAAGGGTAATTGTCAACAGGCCCCCATTCTTACCCGTCACTTTTGTCAAACCCAAAAAAATCTAAAAATGCAAAAAAGTGATTTTTCCCCATGCATTTTACATGGGAAACTTCAAATCAAAACCGGCACCTGTTAAAATCTCAAAGAAAAGATTCGCGCATAGTGGTATGAAATATGAAATTTCCTCAATTTCCTGATTTTTCAATCTTTGATAAGAAAAAAAAAACATAAGTATGACATCTCAAATTTTATTTTTTCAAGCACGTCTATATGCAAGGACCATCAATTTTAGCCAACTTCGAAGACAATCGAACAAAAGTAAAATTGTTTTCCCGGACTAGTATTTTATTTTCCATGGCCAATATTATTTGAAGACCAGAATTAAAACCTTTGAAAAATGATCATAAAAATATACGATTTTAAAATTTATTATTCTAAACGACTATTTGTAGTTCCTCCTATAGAGATTTCAGGACTTTTGTAAGTTTTTCTTTCAAATTCCTGATTTTTCCCTGACGAACAAAATTCCGTAACTTTTACACGATTTCCAGGTTTTTCTTGACCGGCGGCTACCCTCTGCCCAGTCGTAATACTTACTTTAACGTTACTGTTTCGTCAACGGAGTTGCGCAGCTTACGATTTGGCACGATAAGAAACCAAAAGCAAGAAGGAGAATAAGAACTTTTTGTTGAGTCCCGAGTCACCCTGAAGGGCATTGAGGGTACCACTCGAAACCCCCGATAAAGCGGGACTTCAGTGTATACAAGATTAAGTATCTGAAAGAATTATCAGATCAGCCCCGAACCATCAGATAAAATGACAACAGTCTAATCGGAATCAGTGACAGCTACAATTCACTTTAAGAGTTTTACAACTTAAAATGTATGCAGATTTTAATATTTAATATTATTTATTTAATATGATTATGCCAAATAAATATTTTTCTTATTTTAAGATAATAAAATTATACACAATCTGTAAAAAATAATAAATTTTGGGCATTAGCAATTTGGTCAAAATTACTGATTTACAAGAAGAGTTCATCTAAAGTGTATAAAGGAACTGAAAGCTTTACCTAATCTAAGCGATACAATCATTAAAAATATATTCTCGATTCGCTTTTTCGACTCAAGAAATTTTTGACGGGCATAGGAGTAATAATATCAGAAACCAAATAAAGAATATTGTTTTCCAATTAAATAATGAAATGTTCACTAGTTGACATATGTGAAAAAAATTCTTCAAGATGGTTTGAACATGTTGAGAGAATGTAAGATGAAGGACTAACGAAACAAGTAAATGCAACGAGGCCAGGACGCAGGGAAGTGTGGGGACAAATAGTTAATAAGAAATACATGAAGAAGGGTGTCAATGGAGTGAATGATGCCTGAAGCAAAGGACCTTGGATAAAAATGGGCCCGATTGGGGAGCTTTGCATGATGACTTTTTGAGAATCTCCACTTGGGGTGATCGTTAGAGAGATTAATCAGAAACCTGGATTAGAGCAGAGTTGTGGAACGAACGTGTTATTCAAATAAATAACACGAGAATTCTAGATCAATCTACAAAATTTTCACATCCTTCCTCACATTACTCCCTTCATCATCGATTGAATCAAGCTTACCCCGAAAAGGAAATAGCTTAATGGTATAATAATGTTAGGAAATGGGTCAAAATCGAAAAATGTAAGAGACCATAAGGTTCGACGACGGCTATAGTCATCGACAATAAAACCTAATTGATGGAGAAGAAGTAATTGAGCAGGAGACCTTTGCAATTCCGTTGGTATCGGACCTTACATCTTTTCCGGGTACGTGTGCTGCCAACTCCGTGCCACATGGTTCTGACGGCTCACGTGACGGGATACTACTATACTACCCACCCCCCTTCTATTTTCAAACCCCACTAGCACTGGTGCAATATTTCACACCTTATTTACTTTTCAGCTACAACAGACTTCGCTTTTGTAGTTTCTACATACATGAGAAAAGCATTGCGACACGTGCCACGAAACAAACGGGATAAGAAGAAAATAATGGAAACGGTAGTCGCTCGGAAAATACATTCGCGCCAATCGAATTCGAGATTTATATTTGATACCCTTTCACCGCGCGTCTTTTCTAGCAAATTTACTGCAACAGATTTCCGAGTAAGTGAGTTTGAAATTGTATGGTATAGAATTCGTCACAGGTCATCACACAAAGCTAATTTTTTCCAGGATGATGTCACAAATATGACCCCACCCCTCTAAAGGGTTCACCTGCTGTAGTGTCAAAAAATTGATTTTTTTAATCGCTCTAACGATAGTGTTGAGTCTCCAGAATATCCTCTTGCAGTTTTTGTATAATACACGAGCTACTTTTATGCTAAACAGCCATGCCCTACTCACGGCGCCGAGCGGTAACTTTGATTATGCTAGCTCTTTGGTAGATAAGATTCTTTTGTGTTATCGTACTAATCGGGCCTCTTCCGAGATAAAAAATCCAGTTAAGAATCCATGAACTATTTTCTATTTTTTGAGCCTTTCAAAACTTTTAACCGCTTTTTACAAAAAAACACGTTTGTCAAGTTGGTGAACGTGATAACTCAGAACCTATCAAACTAATGAAAAATCTTCAAAATGATTTTGTTTAAAAAAGAAAGAAAACATTTTATGGGCAAAAACGACATTCTCGTCTTTCATCTACCATTTAAAAAATTCTAATTTTTCTTTATGTGGTTCGCCTAGTAACTGCGAGTATGATATTTACAAGTCTTTCCAAGTTTTTTGTTTCAGATCATTATTTCGAGAGTTATCATGCCCGCCGGTTTGCTTCTCGAAGCGAAGACGGTTAGAAATCCGCCCTTATACTGCCAATGTTTGTAACTGCGAAACTAGAAAAAAAGGTGAGCCTCAAACCAGACTAAGACAAAAGATGAATTTTCAACAAAATACAATAACATGATATTTTTGTCAAATACTTGAACTTTCAAACAAAAGAGACTAATTTTTATCCTAATAGTTGAATTTTCAACCTGCAAAGAAGATTTGTTAACCAAATGATCGAATTTTTAATAAAAAAATAATTAACTTGAACAAAATATTGCATTTTAACTAAAAAGTCAGATCTTTAGGACAAAAAGACGAATTTTATAGAAGACAGTTAAATTTGTACCAAAATAATTAAATTGTTAATAAATTTGTTGCATTTTTAATAAAAGAATTATATTTTGAAAAAAACAATTGCAAACATTTTTCCACTAAAAATGATGAATTTTCGATCCATAAAGACAAATTTTTAATATAACAATCGAATTTTTAAACAAATACTCGACAACAAAGTTGCATTTTTACCCAAATAGTTGAACTTTCAACTAAGGGACGAATATATTCAGATATATTCAACCAAATACTTGAATTTTCACGCCAAAAACACAAATTTTTGAGAAGACAATTAAAGTTTCAATCCAAAAGGACGAATTTTCTATCCAAAAAGACAAATGTTAAACAAAACAGTTAAATTTTCAACAAAATAGTTGAATTTTCATCTGAAACTATAAATCTTTAAAAACATAGAAATGAATTTTTAACAAAGAAGTTTAACTATCAACCAAGTAGTTAAATTTCCAATCAAAAAGATTAATTCTTCATCAAAAACGTGATAATTGATATTTTAAATAAAAAATTATTTTCTTGTTAAATCAAAAACATTCTAATTTAACTAAAAAGATTAATTCTTAAGAAAAAATGTAATACTTATTATTTCAAACAAAAAATATTTCAATTTGAAATCAAAAACACTTCAATTTAACCAAGATTAGAATAATATTAGAATAATATTAGAATAATAGAATTCTGAATGAAAACAATATTGATATAATCCCAAATAGTTGTATTAATAACAAAAAACATGAAATTTCTACCAACAAAAAATTAATTTTCAAACCAAAAAGACGAATTTTCAATAAAACCGTTAAATCTTCGACCAAAAAAGATTACTCTAACAGGATAGATAAATTTTCATAAAAATAACCAAACGTTTAAACAAAATAGTTTAATTTTCATAAAATAGTTCATTTTTAATCAAATAGCTCAATTTTAACCAAATACCTGAATATTTAACCTTCGAAGGTGAATTTTCATGCAAGAGAATTAAATTTTTACCAAAAATTGAACTTTCAAGAAAATGTGTAAATTTTCAGCCAGAGTTAGATTTTCAACTAAAAAAGATGTTCTTTTAACCGAAAATATAATTTTTTTATTCTTAATTTAAAATTTTAGTTTCGAACAAACCAACGAATTTTCAAACAATTAAATTATACCGAAAAACACGAATTTTTAACAAAATAGTTGAATCTTTAACCAAACAGATGAATTTCGTAAACTAAAATAGTTGAATTTGCCACCCGCAAATGTGATTTTTTTCTTAAAGTTAATTTTCAAACAAAAAGTTGAATTTTATACCGCTCAATTTTCAATCAAAAATTGAATGATTAAATTTTCAATTTTAATAAAAAGATGGCTATTCAACTAATAAAATAAACATTTAACGAAATAGTTTAACTTTTAATCTAGCAGTCGAATTTTCAACCGACGAAATTAAAACAATCAAAAAGTACGAATTTGCAACCAAAAGCATCAATATTCACACAAAAAGTTGAATGTTTAACAAAACAGTTCAATTCTTAAGCCAAAAGGACGAATTTTCTGCAAAATAGTTGAATTTTCAACCAAGTAGTTCAATGTTACACTAAAACCGATCAATTTTCAAGGAAAACCCGAATAGTGAAATTTCTAGTTGAAAACATTTAATTTCAATCAAATTGTTAAATTTCCGACTAAAACCGTTCAGGTTTAACAAATATTGGATTAGTTAGCTTTTCAGTCAAAATTTAATTGTCAACCAAATTAGAACACATTTTCAATAAAAGAGCCCAATAATTAACGACATTTGAATTTTAAACCAGAACAGATGCATTGCGAACCAAAAATATAATAATAGACTTTCAAATTGAAAAAAATATATTAATTTTCAATGAAAAATAGTTGGATTTTCTTATTTGGTTCTCTTTAGTTAGGATGATGGTGACCATTCTTGAAGTAAATTATGCAAATTTCCTTAACAATAAAAAAATTCTATTTCTGATCAAGCTATGCAAGATACGAAAAAATATTACCAAATAAAATTATTTATCTCAAAAATATCTGCAAATTTTCTCGTGACCATGTTTGAATAAGACGCATAGCATTTATTTGAAACGTATAAAAATAGGATTACAAATAAAAACAGACTGCCCCCATTCAACGGTTCGATTTTCAAAATAATATAATAAGTTAGTGTTAAAAAAATTGCAGGAATATTTGCAGTTCCTTCATCGCCTAAAATTTCCTTTTCATTTTGTCAATAAAATTTTATGAAAGTTTTCTTTTACATAAATCATGAAACTTGTCCGCAATTATTACCTTATTTCACTTCCCTAGCATACATTTAATAAATCAATATACACTTCAATTGAATTAGTTAGGTTCGCTCGCAGCATGGATAGTAACAAGCATGATAAGTCACAAAAGCAACAACCGTTGTTAAAATTTTTTTTTAACTCCCTTTTTAGATAAGTACACTGGAACCTAGAATGAAGAACGGTTTCGGGGAGGACTTACTGTCTTGATCTTAAATCTAGGAAATCCAAACGTAAACAGGCGAAACCGTGTTAATCATTTCCAACTGGAATACATAAAATTACGCACTGCCCCTTTTACGCTACGCTGCTGGTGGTCACGCATGCCTAAGCAAGCCTCTTTCGACTCCGCTACTCCTCTCTCACCGTGAAACTGCGTGGCCATTAGTTCTAGGAATATCGTAAATCCGAGGTTTCTAATTCCAGGTTCAAGTGTAGTAGAATCACTACTGCGTTGATGGTGGCATCGTTGTGCCGCTAATAGAGCGCATTTTTTTCTTAAGATTATTAAATGAAAAATCGAATTTTATCAGACAAAACATTCTTTGTTGAAAGTCTTTCTACTTTTTAAATTACGTACATAAAAGACTAGACGAAATGGCTTCTCCGTTTGGCCTCAGGATATGATATGGGATAACAAAAATTAAGATCCGCCACGAAGCACTTTTTTACGTTAATTTTTCCATTTTTTTAACAAAAATTTGTTAAAAATCGAATCGTGATCTATCGCTAATATATTATTGTATTGTTTGATTTTTTATTGACTATTGTGAAAATATAGTTATATATTTAACCATTTTTATTTAAAAAATACTCATAATATAAAAATGTTTTATTAATAAATCTCATTAAAAACATATTGTAACATTGTTAAATGTGCATATGCTTAGTTCAATAATGTTTAATTGAACCAACTGTAAGTATGCTAATTTAGCTAAAAATGCGCGAAAAGGAAGATACCAAATTGTTTAATACACAAGGTACATATAGTAAGTATAAAATCTAAAGTATTTGATTGAAGAGCTATATACAGCTTTGAGCTCTATAGAGCTATAGATAATTTTATTTTCATCTTTAAATCAGAATCTGCGGAATCTATTCCGTGGAAATTATAGTTCGACGAAATTGTAAAATAGGATGTTTGAAATATGTGAAGTGTTTTTCTGATTTTCGCCAAGTCGCTGATTCGTGTTTTTCTGAACATCTGCAAGATAATTATGAAATTAATGCTTAAAACTTTACTGAAAGTTATCTTGATATAGACATAAATATTACAACAAAGGTTCACGCAGTTTTACACCATATATCTTACTTTTTATCGAGCCCTAAGAAAGGACTTGGGTATTATAGCGAACAAGCTACTGAATCTGTTCACTAAAATTTGAAAAAACCTGGAGTAATTACAAAGTGAAACGTACTCACCCTGTGTGTTGACTATTAAATCAAAGCCAATAAGTTAAATATTGTAAACTATGCTATTGATTTATATCAATTATTTCTAGATTCATCACTTCAATACGAATGATTTGTGCGAGTATCAATTATTCAAAAAATTCTTTTATCATAATTTTTTTATTTTAGTTTGAAAATTTCTATTTTGTGAACACTTAAATCATAGACATTTCAGATACACTTCAGTTTCCCATTTCAAAGTAAAGCAAATTAAATTTTGAAATTTTGCTGAAAGCTGCTTGGTTGTGTATATAAGATTTCTAAAGATCTGAAAGGCAATGCAAAATTTTGCATTTGAACAGTTTAAAAAGTTTAAAAGGTTTCTAGAAAGTAAAAAACTTTTTTTAAGATTCCTGGAAAAATTGTTTATGACTTTTCATTTAAAAAATATATATATTTTAAGAGAAAATTTTATGAGACTTCAAATCAGTTCAAAAGATTTCTTGAATTATCAAAAAATAATCTGGAGGATTTAAGGGGAATTTTTTTAATCTTTACAGAATTAAAAATTTTAAGGAATAATTTGAGCCAATAGTGAATAGTAAACTAATTTTATTTTATTTACGAGTATTTATAACTATATAGAGTTTTTTAAATTGTTTACTATATTACTATATTTTCCTAATGTTAAATAAAAAATCAAACAATAAAATAGAAATGCATAAAATATTACTGCTACATAGTTAGTTTAATAATATATTAACGATAGCTCACATTCGATTGTTTTTTTTTTTTAATTTTTGCTAAAGAAATGGAGTAATTAACGTAAAAAAAAGTGCTTCGTGGCGGATTACATATTTGTTGGGAAAGACTTCTATTGTCATCGGAAAACATATCTTATTAAAAAATTTCGTGTTGTCGTCAGTTGGATTTCAATTTTGTCAACCTACCGTGACGAAACTACTTTCTTCTTTCCAATATAATAATTTTAAATATTTTAAGCATATATAAATTTAATGATAATTTCTCCCGAAGGTAAGGATTAATAGGGATGCATGTCAAATCGAGAATAATTTGGATAAAATGTTTTCCTCATCTATAAACCTTTTCATATAATATAAAACTTTATCGATATTGCAAGCCTCTCTTCTTTGTTCATCAAGTAAGCTTGAGATGAACTCGGTGTGCAATAGGAAAGTGTCATTCCAATCTCAAAGATATTGGCCAATAAAAACTCAGAAGATGTAAGCGTGAAACAAACTACTACTCGCGAAGATGGGCATTCACGTTTTTCAGAACCAATACTTTACCACTGAGATTGAAATAATACTTTCTTGTCTGGATTCTCGTCAATTTGTTACAATGCTATAAAATAAGCTGAAGTGCAATTATTATGGGAAAAAGAATTTAATAAGAGTTTCACTTTTCGTAAATATCACTGCAACTTAAAAGTATCTAAGATATTAATGATCAACGAGGAAATCTTCTACAAATTAATTCATACTAGTTGATATACAATAAAAAATATGCTTTTTCAATCATATAGTTAAATTATCAGCAACAACAACAACATTAATTTCAGATCAAACCGTTGCATTTACACTCACGTATTTGACCTGTCAAACAAGAGAGACGACTTTTCAACAAAATAGTTTAATTCTTAAACAAATAGTTTCACAATAAAAACACAATAAAAAGATGAATATTTAATCCAAAAGCAGGTTTTGAACAAAAAATATGATTTTTTAACAAAATAGTCGTATTTTCAATTATATAATTAAATTTTAATAATATAGTTGAATTTTTAACCTAATAGTTAAATGTGGATGTTCAAATGGTAAGATTCTACCGCCTAACATACAGATATTCATGCGAAACATCTACTATATTTTTGAGATTTTAGGGGTAAAATACGCCTGTTGGCTAGCTATGACAGCGCCACCAATTTGCAACTTTTGGAAAGAAATTTTAATTTGAATTCAATTTTAACAAGAAATCTTATGGTAAATAATTAATTTTAGACCTGAGTGTAATATTTCTGATTAAAATGAATTTATATTTACTGCTCTTTTTTATTAACATTTCTTTAATAACTTTGAGATACCCAATAATTCGCGTGTCAGGTGGCGCTGCTATCAAATTAAACGAGATACCCTACAGTAGTATATTTGTATGTTAAACTGAAACACATTCAGATGTTAAAATCGCCCGAGCGCATGCACATTGCGCATTAGAATTTCACAGCTATATTTGTCGGTTCTATATTTTCGATATTACAATTTTTGAAAATTTCAAAACAATCAAAATGAGCTATCCTTAATTAAAATTAGATGACGACATCTGTCTGTATACACGAGGGAAGTATGACCTTAAATTGCAGTTTATATCATTATATTGAGATGAACAGATTAGACAGAATGCTTATAAATTTAAAATCAAATTTGAGTTCAAGTGAACTAAAATAGATAGAATTTTAAATGCACATTATATATCATTCGTTTATCGCCTACTTATCCCGTTTTTATTTTTGATTTCGAATTAAACATATTACACATAACCTGAACTTCACTGCA
Source organism: Belonocnema kinseyi (assembly GCF_010883055.1). Taxonomy (NCBI): domain Eukaryota; kingdom Metazoa; phylum Arthropoda; class Insecta; order Hymenoptera; family Cynipidae; genus Belonocnema; species Belonocnema kinseyi. Next base: position 66,909,957 of record NC_046660.1, read on the forward strand.
TGTATAATCTAATCGACATTTTACACCCTTTGTAGGTTTTTCGTTTATGCAAAAACATTACCCGTGTAGGAATCCAATCAGGGATGCGGCCGGATAGCCCCGGCTTAAGCCGGGGTCGGGTAATCCGGCCACTAAGCGGTTAAAAATTGTTGCTTGAGGCGAGAAAGTGGTAGCTTGTTTTGTCTTTTAAGACTCATCGCAAAGATTACGGTGAACTTTAAAAGTTAAATCAAGGAAACCAATTCTAGCAAGAAAATTGGAGTAGAATTTCAATCCCTGATTATAGAATCTTGTAGCAATTTGGAAACCACGTGGTGATTTAAGGTTAGGAAGGAAGAAAGGTAAAAATGTATTCACAACAGTATATTTTAATTTGAAATAACAACTATTCATGCACTAAGTGGGGTTTTGAAACTATTTACTGAAATAAGGTTGATTTTAATCGCGAGTCTCAATTTTATTTGCGAAATTCGAAGAGGCGACGTGACGTGAGTGCACGTAGCACCCTCATTCCAGGTGCGAAACTGAAAATTACGGAGTCTCTATGCAGACGCCAGTCGCAGCAGGCGCTATATATGGCGGTAAATTTGAAAGTGTATAGGCTAAATATTGTCTGAAAATGGTGAAGATTATAAAAATCGTAATACTTCTGTTGCTGCACATAGCAGAATCGATAACAGTTTAATTTAAAAAGTTAAATCATTCGAAAAAATTTAATATTTTTTTTTGTTAAGAATTTAGAAAAGCTTATTTCTGCTTCACTGATCTAATAAATCTTTAAATTATAATTTTCAAATAATAATTCATCTAGCATTCATAATTACGTCTTTGACAATATCACGGCTCTTAAAAAATGTGTAGTTTCTACAAAAATATTAACCTGGCCAGTGCCCGGCCGGCTCCCGACCATGAGATATAACCAGGGTTGGGGCGGCCAGTAACCGGCCGGTTCCGGACTACGTTATTATTTTTTTTATTACACCATTAAGCCATTTCACTTTCGGGGAAGGCGTGACTCACTCGGAGGGGGAAAGAAGTAATGTCTGGAAGGAATAGAGAATTTTCAGATTGATCCAGAATTCTCGTGTTATTTATGTAAATAGCACGTTCGTTCCGCAACACTGCTCCGATCCAGGTTGCTGATCAATCTCTCTAGCAATCACCCCAAGTGAAGATCCTCACAAAGTCGTTATGTAAGGTTTGCCACTTGGATCCATTAGTGGCCAAGGTCTTTTATTTCAGGCGTCATTCACTCTACTGACACTTTTTTTATTAACTATTTGCCGCCATACTTTCCTGTCCTGGCATACTTCTCTAGCTTATTTTATGCCCATGCATTTTTTCATGCAGGCTATCGTGTTTCTGTGACTTCTTATGTCTCTTCTAACTAGAGTCTCATTCACACATTCTAACCATTCTTTCCGCGGTCTACCTCTGGGCACGTTGCCATTTACTTTACCTTGATACACTTGTTTCTTTAGTCGTTCATTTGGCATTCTCTCAACATGCCCGAACCATCTTAATCCCGCATACTATGCGCATGAATCTCATGTCAATTTCGTTAATTTTACTCTTATCTTTTTCTTGATAAGTTCATGTCTCGCTACCGTATATTACAGTCGGTACAAATATAGAATTATGTATCGCCATTTTAACTTATTTGGTATATTTTTACTTCTCAGAAGGGGACTTGCTCTACCAATAACCATCTTACCTTCGTTTATGCATCTATCTAATTCCTCATCTGTCTTCCCGTCTCTAGTGTGATTCCAGAAAAATGTAGCCCGGCCGGCTCCCGCCCGGTTCCCATCCATGAAACCCAGCCTGGGGTAGCCCGGCCGGGACTCGACCAGAAACCTTGTTGTATTAGAGCCAACCGGGGAAATTTCTACACGAGTATAGTTTAATTTTAAATACACAAATAAGTTATTAATTCATTCCTTAAATTACTAGAAATAAGTAAACTCCTCAAATATTTACAGCCATTGTTTGACATAAACATACATGTAATATCTCGGAAATTTCAGTTAAATATTTTGGATGTTCCAGAGTAACAACTCACTTTTTAATATCTACAGATGCTAACTTCAAACATCTAGGTTGTTGTTTTGTAGTTAAACATAAAATATATTATTCCTGAAAACCTGAATGTTACGTTTGAACATCTATTTTTCTCTGTGTATACATGAACATCAAAAAAAAAAACTTTTCTATAAAAAGAGATGTATTTTCAATAAACAATGACGAATTTTCTATAAAAATGACGAATATTAATAGAAAAAGTTTAATTTTTGACCACAAAAGATTAATTTTTAAGAAAATAGTTGAATTTTTAACAAAATAATTGGATTTTTAACTAAATATTTGAATATTCAATTATAAAAGCATACATTTTCAACCAAATAGTTGAATATTCAACCACAAAGTTAAATTTTCAACTTACAAAGATTCTTCAAACAAAATAGTTGAAATGTTTAGAATAAAGTTGAATTTTCAACTAAGAAACGTGAATTTTCAAACAAAAAGTCTTCCACCAAAAGAGATGCATTGTCAATGTAAAAGTAAACATTTTCTATTTAAAAAAATTAGAACTAAACTGTATAATTTTCAAACAACAAATATTACTTTTTAACAAAAAAGTTTCAAGTTTTTCTTTAAAATTACTGAATTTTCAACTGGAAAGTTGAAATATCGAATATTACGAGGGTAGTTCAATAAGTCCTTAGAATGAAGTATAAAAACAATTTTTTTGGGTAAATTTTTTTTTATTTTTCAACATAATCCCCTTGGAGCTCTATACACTTGGTCAATCGCTTTTCAAGTTTTTTTAATCCTTCAGAAAAGTG
>NC_046660.1:66912902-66922379 GCF_010883055.1 Belonocnema kinseyi
ACTTATTGATGTACGACCACGCTTAAATTCATTTACCCAGTTATAAATCGTTGCTAAGGCAGGGGCAGATGTGCCATGAACTGAGTCCAATTCATTTTTTATGTCATATGGAGTTAAACCCTTTAAATGAAAATGTTTGTTTACCGCTCTAAACTCGTTCTTTTTTTCATTTTTCTTAACGAACAATTTTTTTTTTCAATTGGTTATAGAAACACGTAAACTCAGAAGATGTGGACTGTGACTGCACCATATATCTAGTCGGGAGTGGTGCTGACTGAAAACAGATGATTTGGAGCGATTCGCGCGCCATCTGTTGGTCATTTTAAGGACTTATTGAACTACCCTCGTATTAAAGCAAAAATGTTCCAACCTACACAGATGAATTTTCAATCAAAGAATTAAATCTTCAAGAAAAATAGTCGAATGTTTTTAAATACAGTTCAACAACAAAGATAGTTTTAAAAAGGGGGTTCTAATTTGAACCAAATAGTTCACTTCTCAATCGATTAATTCTCAAACAAAATTATGAAACTTTTAACTATTTAGTTGAAAATTCATGTGTTTTGTTAAAAATTCAACAGCTTTTTGTTTAAGTTTTTTTTTAATATCAACTTCTTCGTTATTAGTTGAAGATTTGTTTTTTATATTTATGAATTCAATTATTTTGTTGACAATTTATGTTTTATTAGTCAAAAACTCAACTAAAAAAAAAAATTTTAATTCATTTGCTTCATAATGTAATGTTTAAAGGAATTAAAATTGTTTAAAAATTTGGAGATTAGTTCACGAATTACTGTGTATTCTTAAATTACCGATTAATGATGATTTATGATAAATAATTCTAAAAACCCGTTATTGAACCTTACTATTACGTAAAAATCCAACGTCACTTATAAGCTTGAACTTTAAAAGTTATAATTGATTCTTTTTCTTTGACCATTTAGAAATACAATACTAAAATACTGAAATACAAAAAAAGATAGCATTCAAGTAAATAATGGAATTTAAAAAAAATTAAATTTTAAAACAAGTAGTAGAATTTATAAATATAAAAGGTGAATTCTGGCCCAAAAATATAATACTAGACTTTTTAATTTAAAATATTTTATTTCTAACCATAAAAAATGAATTTTCAACAACACCAAAATGACTTTTCTACTGAATGATGAATTTTGAATCCAAAAGAATGAATTTTTGATAAAAAATACAAATTTTCAACAATATAGTTGAATTTTCTATCTAAATATACGAATGTTTAAAAAACAGTCGAATTTTTTAATCAAAAAAGATGACCTTTTAACATCATAGTAGAATTTTCAAAAATTAATTGAACTTTGGACCAAATAATAGAATTTTAAACCAAAAAAGATACGTTCTTAACCTACAATATAAAAGTAGACTTTTTAAATGAAAAGAATAAACTTTCAACCAAAAAGATTCTTTTTTAGCAACCCAATTAAATTTTCGACTAATTCAGATAAATTCTGAAACAAAAATGTAAATAGTAACCTTCTTAATTTAAAATAATTAAATATTAACTAAAAATAGTTTGATTTTCTAATTGGGTTCTACTTATTCAGATCTCATTCAAGCGAAAAATCTAGAAATTGTGTAATTTTCTTTAAAACAGAGGAAAGCGAGAAATTTCTTCAAAAAGAGGGGGAATAGTGAAAAACACACTTTAATCAATGCTTTCTTTGTTCAAATTATACTTGTGTATCTTTGAAGTAATTGGAAGTGGGTAGGTTTTATATCTAAAAGCGAAATATACAGCACGTGAGCTTACGGTAACTCCAACTTCAAATCAGTTTTTCTCTAAACACAGGTTTTCAATTTATGTGAAAAAGCATTTAGAATATCTCTAAATTACAACCAAATAATGCCAATTATTAGTAAATAATTATATAATTTCAGGTTAATTATGTTATTACGACACAGAAAATTATCGATCCTCCAAAGTACACCAAAATTCATGTTCAATTGAATTGCACTAAATTTGAGCCACACAGTGTTGTCTTCAAACTGTCAGTCACCTGTCAAGATGATTTTGTCAGGCGTTTTTTGGGTATGATTTCCTAAACTTAGGTTAGTCAAAACCGACGGGATGTAAAAACTAAGTCGTGCTCGTCTCCATCGAAATTGATGCCTCTGCATTATAAGAAATTTCCCCTAGATTTTCTGCATTTAACGAAGTGAAGTTAGCTGGTGGTTGAAGTGAAAATACCTAATTGTATATGTAGACGATCATAACTTTTTCTATACAATCCCAGCTTCAGTTTAAATGTCGACGGCCATGACTAACCTTACATCTGGAAGTTGCTTTAGAAAGTGATAATTTTATTCTAAGTAACTAGTACGCTCTGTTAATTGAAAGAAAGTTGAAAATTAGGTAAATATTATTCCAATTAGTTTGCTTATTACCAGTTATTTAGTCTAATATTGCAAAGCGAATAATTGCTTTCACAGTTGTTCAGATGGCTGAAATCGTGGTTCAACACTCCGCAACTCTCAACATGAGCTAAAATTCAGTCTGAAAATGATACATTCCTCTAGATGCCCAGATATGCAACTAATTTCATAGGAATAAATATGAGACTGAAAATTCTCTAAAATTTTCATTGTCAGATCAATGAAATTTGAGCTGCAACACATTTAACACGCGCGTTTTTCTGTGTATGATAAATATCTAAAAATAAAGTTTTCGTTCTCAAATATAAAATGTTATGTTAAATTAAAACATCCAAGATGTTAAACTCGTACATGAAAACATGCTAGGCCTCTGTCGACTGCTTAATGAAGCTTATAGTTAATTTTGTGCAAAATTCTGTCAACATATGTGGTTCACTTAATGAACCTTATTGGCAATGTTTTATGTCGTATGTAAATTTGTGGAAAAATTATGGCTACTAATGTTTTGGTCACAGGATAGTAATAATAATGCTGTAAAATGCATTGGATTTTTTTAATATCCACAGAAGCTAACGTTTAAGATTGTAGAAGCACTATGAAATGGTTAGTTTGGCCAAACTTTTAATTTGTAAAGTATGGTATCACAATTTTTTTACTCGATACTGATATTTTATCAGTTGGCACAAAAATTCTATTACAGTGACTATATTCAATTAATAAAAGCAACTAATAAAATGGTTCTCCCAACTACTAAAATAGAATTACTATCCTTACTATAAAATCTGTAAACGATATTGTTGATTTCGATTGTCACAATACTCGATTTTCATTGCTACATGCGTGAGACACGAGGTGTCATTGGGTTAGGCAGCTTTGGAAAATATTGAAAAAATTGTCACGATTGCTCGTTCTTTGATATCTACACGCGTGCAACAGAGGCATCCGTGTAGTTAGATTAGTTAGACAGTAATGGAACGTTACACGTGTTTTCTTGAAGTTAATGATCCCAACGGAGCCTTAATCTGCGCTTGCTTGGATTTGAGTGCCTTTCATTGGCTACGGTGAGCGTCTGTACTTGATTTTTAAATACGTACGCGAACTAGAGCCAATGAGCGCCGCACAGTTCAAGCAGGCGCAAGTATTTTTGAATCGCTGTTGAGAATATTAATCGAATCAAAATTCAAGGTCGATAATACGAATCAACACTTCTGCTTTACCACCACCTTGCTACCCGTACCGCCGCAATACAGGGTCTCTGTTTGTTATATTTATGATCGAATTCTTATTTCAATTTAAGCCTCTCCGCTTGTTATTCGTATTTTTATTTCAATTTCGGAAAGGACATTTCAGAGCCTTCAAAGCATTTAAACGAACTGTCTGGACCATTAAATATATCTACCGGAGTGCCTGCGGAGAATTTCTCAGAGCTTCTCAGAGCCTCGAGAATCTTTAGCATATACTATGAGATTTCTATCGGTAGGGTTAGTATATTTTTAATTTCAAGTTAATGTTAAGTTATTATTTGTTATTAATATAAACGTTAACATTAAGCAATATTCCTTTGAAGCAGGGAATTCATGATCATTTTTGGTATCAAAGTCCATTGCTGGTGTAAAATGCGATAACAACTTTCTCAGATTTTGAGGTTAGGAATTAATTTTAGAATACAAGAGCGAACTGCTGGTCGTAGAATTAGATCATTTTTGCCACTTTAATGTAAATCATCCGTATATCTATAAAATATTATTTTTTCCTATGAAACGTTACGAAAATGTACCATAAAAACTTTACGAAAATTAACTTTTACTCATTCTTCTTAATATGAAAAAATGTTTGAAAATACATAAACTACATAAAATACCGTGTTTGAAATACATTGAAAATTGGTGAAGTTTTTTATACAAATTTAACAAAAATTTCATTCAAATTTTTGGTGAAAAAATAGAAACTATTTTAGTCAGTATTAAAATAAAAAATATCTTTTTACCTTTTCATCCTACGCCTTTTTGATCGATTTTTTAACTGCGAGCAGTTCGCTCTTGAATTTCCAAATGTAATATTAACCTCAAAATCTCAATAAGTTGCTACCGCATTTTATATCAGCAATGAATTTTTATAACAAATTCCATGCTTCACAAGAATAATACTTGTTGTTTATATTGAATGCAAATGATAACTAAAACAATAATTTATGAATAAAAATACACCAATGTTACACTAACTTTACTCAATATCAGGAAAATACCATTAAACTCCTTGCACTATACCTTCGCCACAAAACAGCTGCATAAAATATATAGGCTTCCAATGTTTTATGTACTTTTACATAATATATGGTTTAGGAAATGTGGGATTGAATGAATTATGTTCAGCTTTATGGATGTATCGGGTCTTCATAGTTGCCGACAATTTTGCCAAATATTCAATCTTTATTTGATAAAAACGCAATTTTGAAAACCTGTAGCAATAGACACATACTATAGGGATGTACGGGCACTTTCATTATAACCTAATGGTCGGCGACAAATTAGTTTTTGACCAACTAGAAAGGAACTTACAACAAAATAGTTGAATTCTCAATCAAGAATATGAATTTTCACGAGAGAAGATTTATATATCTAACAAAAAAACACAAATTTTCAACAAAATACGGGAATTTTCAAACAAATGATTCCATTTTTAACTAAAAAAGATCAAGTTTCAATAAAAGCATCAAATTTTAAACAGATTATTTCAAATTTTAATTAAAGCAGATGAACTTGACACCAAATTGTAAAAGTTTTAACAAAAAAGATGAATTTTCAATCGCAAAGATTAATTTTCGATTACAAAAAATTTTTTTAAGCAAATAATAAAATTTGCAACCAAATTAATTTTCTATTCAAGAACAATATTATTAAAAGTATTTGAAATAACATAGAATTCACTTTAAACCAGGCAGCTTCTACACATTATTTAGCAGAATCTCTCAGCGATTACAATGTTTTTATAGTAATGTATGCAAGACGTTTCTTATCCGATCTAATGACCAAACAATCGAATTTGGACATCTGTGTTAAGAATAATAAAAAACAAATTAATTTTTCACCCATAAAATAATTTTTAACTAAAAAGATTAAGTTTCAATAAAAAATATCAAATTTTAAACAAAAATATAATAATTCAGTTTTTAATTTATAATAGTTAATATTCAATTTAAAAATGAAATTTTGTGCAGATTATTTCAAATTTTAATTAAAACAGATGATTTTGACACCAAATAGTAAAAGTTTTAACAAAAAAATGAATTTCCAATCACAAAGATTAATTTTCTATTTAAAAATTTGTTTTAAACAAATAATAGAATTTCCAACGAAATTAATTTTGAATGCAAGAACAATATTATAAAAAGTATTTGAAATGAGATAGAATTCACTTAAAATCAGGCAGGTTCTACACATTATTTAGCAGAATCTCTCAGCCATTAAAAATGTTTTATAGTAATATATGCAAGACGTTTTTTTTCCGATCTAATGACCAAACAATCAAATTTGGACATCTGTGTTAAAAATAATAAAAAACAAATTAATTTTTCACCCATAAAATAATTTTTAAATAAAAAGATGAAGTTTCAATAAAAAATATCAAATTTTAAACAAAAATATAATAATTCAGTTTTTAGTTTATAAAAGTTAATATTCAATTTAAAAAATGAATTTTTCTACAGATTATTTCAAATTTTAATTAAAACAGATGATCTTGACACCAAATAGTAAAAGTCTTAACAAAAAAGATGAATTTCCAATCACAAAGATTAATTTTCTATTTAAAAATTTGTTTTAAACAAATAATAGAATTTCCAACTAAATTAATTTTGAATACAGGAACAATATTATAAAAAGTAATTAAAATGAGATAGAATTCACATAAAATCAGGCAGGTTCTACACATTATTTAGCAGAATCTCTCAGCGATTAAAAATGTTTTATAGTAAATTATGCAAGACGTTTTTTTCCAATCTAAGACCAAACAATTGAATTTGGACATCTATGTTAAGAATAATAAAAAAACAAATTAATTTTTCACCCATAACATTAATTATCTACAAAAAAACTATTAGTTTTCAACCAACAATGATATAATTAAAATTTCTCTTTTAATTGTTAACAAACAAACAAAAATTAAGAGAATAGTTAAATCCTTAATAAACAAGATAAGATTTTAACAAAGAAAAATAATTTTCTACCAAAAAGACGAATTTTCAAAGAAAAAATTAATTTTTTATCCTGAAATTGTGCAGTTGGATTTTTAATCAATTTTTAACAAAATAGTTGAACCCTAATCAAAAAGATCAGTTTTGAAAAAAATAGTAGAGTTTTCAACTAAAAAAGATAAATTTTTAATTGAAAATATACATATATAAAACCAGAAATAGGATAATTCCTTTTTATTTAAAAGAATTAATATTTAACAACAAACAATTAAATTTCAACAAATAAATAGAAATTTTACTAAAATAGATGCATTTGATGATATATAGTTGAACTTTCAAGCAAACAGATGTATTTTCAACCAAGAAGATTAATTTTATATACAAAAGATGATGTTTGAAACAAATAATTGCATTTTCAAACCAAAAATATCAATTTTTGATTCCAAATCTAAGTGTTTCACCAAAAGTGGGATAGTTACATTTTCAGTTAGAGAATTTAATTTTTAACAAACAAAAAAACGGAATGTGCAACTTATTATTTTTGTTCTCAATCACAAAGATAAATTTTCAAACAAGAAGACTAATTTCCTACCAAAGTAACGAATTTTCATTGAAATATGTGCGTTTTCAAACAAATGGTTGAATTTTCAACTACAAAAGATCAATTTTTAACTTCAAATATCAATTCTCTACCAAAAATGGTATAATCCAATTTTATCTTACATAAATAAATTGTTGACTAACTATAAAGGAACTTTTAACAAAATAGTTGAATTCTCAATCAAAAAGGTGAATTTTCAAGGAAGTAGCTTTATATTTCTAAAAAAAAACACAAATTCTCAACAAAATACATAAATTTTCAAACAAATAATTCCATTTTTAACTAGAAAAGATCAAAGTTCAATAAAAAATATCAAATTTTAAACAAAAATAGAATAATGCAGTTTTTAGTTTATAAAACTTAATATTCAATCAAAAAAATTGAATTTTCTACAGATTATTTTAAATTTAAAATAAAACAGATGAATTTGAAACCAAACAGTAGAAGTTTTAACAAAAAAGATGAATTTTCAATCACAAAGATTAATTTTCTATTAAAGAACTTTCTTTAAATCAAATAACAGAAATTTATATAAATTGTTGATGTAAGTTGTTGGCGTTAGGGTCAGGTGAATTAAAACTAATTAAGTTGTTTCAAACGTTTCGGCACAGAATGGTGGCCTTCCACAGTGGATTTTATTAAATCTGTGAAAAGAATATAATATCTTGTAGGTACGCAGTTTTACATTTGGAAGAATTATTTTTTGAATAATATCTTGGTTGTGAACTTATAAAAAGTGAAAATGACTTATTTTTAAATTTAAATTTTGTTTAATTTTATTAAGAACAATTGATCAATCTTGCAGTAATCTTAAAACATTATTTTATTTTAAAGAAGTACAATTGATGTGAAAACAATAGCAATGTAGTCGGAAAAGTTTCGTCATCAATTTTTTATTTAATGAAACAATTTTCATTCGAAAAGGTTGTTTACAAATTATTTTTTCAGTGAATTTTTAATTATTTTATTCCTTTTTTGTTATTTTTCAAATAATCTGTTTGTACAAAAATTCTTATTATAAATTGTAAGAAACCTTATACAGATGTAAATTTTTTTCAACTAAATTAATTTTCAATCCAAGAAAAATATTCAAAAAAGTATTTAGAATAACATAGAATTCAGTTAAAATCAAGCAGGTTTTATACATTATTTAGCAGAATCTCTCAGCAATTAAATTTTTTTATAGTAAATTATGCAAGACGTTTTTTCCCATATAAGACAATAAAAAATCGAATTCGGACATCTATGTTAAAAATAATAAAAAAGAGATTAATTTTTTAAACATAAAATTAATTCTCTACAAAAAACGATTAGTTTTCAACCAACAATGATATAATGAAAATTTTCCTTCAGGATATTAATTTTTAATAAACAAAAAAAATCCAGAAAATAGTTGAGTCCTCAATAAACAAGATAAGATTTTAACAAAGAAAATTAATTTTCTACCAAAAAGATGAATATTCAACTACAAAAATTAATTTTCAATTATATATATACTTTTTCATCCTAAAATTGTGCAGTTAAATTTTTAGTAAAATAGTTGAATCATTAATCAAAAAGATCAATTTTCAAACAAATTTTGGAGTTTTCAACTTAAAAAGATAAATTTTTATTTTAAAATATAAATATATAAAACCAGAAATATGTTAATTCCTTTTTAGTTAAAAGAATTAATATTTAACAACAAAGAATTAAATTTTAACAAATTAATTGAAATTTCACTAAAATAGATACATTTGATGATACATAATTGAACAAATTGCTGAATTTTCAACTAAAAAGGATCAATTCTTAATTTCAAATATCAATTATCTACCAAAAATTATATAATCCAATTGAGCCTCCCGCGATCAAAACGGACACGCTCGAAATGCTTTTGTATCAGTTGGCCTCTTGGTTAATCTCGTTCTTGATTTTTTCAAGTCGGATTTTCAATTTCTTTAAATTAAGATATGCTTTAAAAAAATGAAAATCCGGCTTGAAAAAATCAAGAACGAGAATAACCAAGAAACCAACTGAAACCAAGGTTTTTCGAGCGTGTCCCGTTTTGGTCGCGGGTGGCTCAATTAACACAATTAAACTCATTGTGTTGTCCCGTTGTGTTTGCGGTACCGTTTCATTCAGCTTCGGCTTAACCTAAATAGAGCTTTAACCTATCCGAACCTAACAAAATCTGACCTAACCTAACCTAGCCGAATGAAATTCAACCACACGTGTAGCTATGTAAGCGTACGGTTCTCAGTCTTAAATTTGTGCTATATTTAATAGGTTAACT
>NC_046660.1:66922479-66934204 GCF_010883055.1 Belonocnema kinseyi
TGCATTTCTCAAAGTTTGAGACCGATATTTTATGTATAAAAAAAGTTGGAACGTTCAAAAAATGTTGAGGTTCAGAAAAAAGATGAAATAATTTTCAGTGAAACTCCTACCAAAATGCAGTACCTAAACGTACTTTATTGTACTCTAATACATTTCCCAAAGTTTCAGCTCGATATATTATTTATAAAAAAAAGTTCTGAGGTTCAAAAAAACATTCAGTGAACTGAAAAACTGTGGTCGGTAATATAGGTATTTAGCTGTGTCACATGCCCTTAAGGGATATATACTTATAGCATTGTCCATCTTTGTCTAACGTGTTAACGTGAAGTTGAGTTAGGTTAGGTTAGGTTAGGTCGGGTTTTTTAGATTAGGATAGGTTTGACCTCTTTGCAGGTTAAGCCCAAGTTGATTCAAACGATACCACAAACACAACGGGACAACACAATCAGTTTAATTGTGTTTCGTGAGGTTAGGTTAGGTTAGGCTAGGTTAGATTTATTTCTAGGTTAGGCTCGAGTTGACCCATTCGATGTAGCACACATTTGCTACTCGGAAAATATGCTTCCAGAGCTTTACGTGTAGTTCAGTAAATTTCTGTTAATTCAGGTTAGGTAAGGTCAGGTTCTGTTGGGTAAAGTTATATTAAATAAGTTGATATCAGGCAAGGGTTGATCCTTCACAGTTGTCGACATGTTTTTGAAGTGAAAATTTACATCACTGGCATTATTTTGAAATTTATTTGCCTCAGTCCATGATTTTTCGTCATTTTTTGAGGTTATGGCTCAACCATGACGTGATGGGTAATTTTTGATACTGAATTTGAATTCAGCGCCCCAAAATCCATAGGAATACGTGTGTCTTGTTACCAGATCCGCACACTTTTTTTTGTGTGGCTGTATAATTTCCTACCTTAAGAAGACGATTTAAAAATTTTTTATTTTTAGCAAAAAAAGATCCATTTTTTTTAACATCATTTTTCTATCAAAAAGTATATAATCGAAGTTTCTCTTAAATAAATTAATTTTTCATAAAAAAAGGAATTTTTAACAAAATAATAGAATCCTCGAAAAATTTCAAAAAGTTCACTCTTGAACAAAAAAAGATCGATTTTAAACCAAAAGCATTAATTTTCTACCAAAACAGAAAAATTAAAAAAATTGAATTATTCAGTAAAAAAGGTCCATTTTCAATTAAAAATATAAATTTTCAATCAAAAACAGTAGAATCGAAATCTCTTTTAAAGAAATTGGTCTTTGACAAAGTAAAAAGGATTTTTTTTTATAACTGAATCCTTAATGAAAAGTATTAATTTTCAACCAAGAATATAACTTTTCTACAAAAAATTACGAATTTTCTACAAAAGCTAAAAATTTTCAAACAAATATATGACTTTTATCTAAAAAATATCATTTTTTAACCAAAAGTAATATAAGTAGATTTTACCATTATAGAAATTAATTTTTTTTAAAATAGAAATTTGAATAAAATAGTTGAATTTTCAATCATAAAGATTAATTTTATATGAGAGATTCGAATTTAAACCAAAAGTAAAAAAGTGACTTTTTCAAAAAAGAATTTAATTTATTTCAGAAAAAAAGAATCTTACAAAAAATAGTAAATCTTTTAACTAAAATTATGAATTTTCAACTAGAAAGACGAATTTTCAACAAATAAAGAATTGTCAGTTAGAAAATAAATAAATTTTTCCCAATTCTTAAACTTTTGGCTATTTTTCTGTAAAACAGTTATAACACATTTACCCTCCATCTACCACCATAAACCACATTTTTTACAACACGTTCACCTCACATGATAAGTTTTCAAGTATTTATTTGTTGAAAGTGTTATTTTTAATACAAAATTTCATTAATTTCAATTTAATTTGAAATATAATAATTAAAAGTTTAATTTTAAAGAAAATATTTATGTTTTTCATCAACTTTAATATGAAAAGTCCAGGGAAAAGATGGAGACTTAACTAAGCCCGAGATTCGACAATTGACAGAAATTTGCGTTCAATAATATTTTTTTTCCAACTTTGTAAGGATTTATCTACTCTTGTAATCAAAATTCGTACAGTAATCATATATCGCGTTATTTCTTACAAAGTAGTGTAATGATTTTGTATAAATCTGAATAATGAAACAGTTATTACTTAAATTTTTTATATCATTGAACGCATGAACTAATATTGAGTAGACTTGACCAAGATTTTCAGGGGAAAGTTTACCAATTGGCAACAAGCTTATTACATGTGTTTTTCTACCTATAAAGTCATTAATTATTATAATGTGCGTGCAAAAATTTTGCTAAATTGATTGATGAAAATTGTGGTTTAAAAATGCAAAGTTCCTTATTTAAAGAATATGATTATCATCAACGTGAGTTACAAAATTGTAATAAATACTATTCATCGATATGAGGTGTAAATTAATTTTTAATAAAAAAAGCTCATTTATAATAAAATAGTTCAATTTCATTTTCCACAAAAAATATTAAATTTGTTGAAATCCTATTATAATAGAATAATTACAGTGTCAGGTAGAGAACTCATCCCTTGGTGTCTTCTTTTATTTTATACTAATATTTTGTAACATTCATTAAATATGCATAGCATAGAAAAGATAGGCTTTTGATTTATTCTTTTTCATAAAAAGATAAATAGGAGTGCTCCGTGGCGCGCAAGACTGCTAGTAACTTACAATTTAAATAGTTTGCATAACGATACGAGATGTTCGGCTCTCTTGCTCATTTTAGTCGTTCAAAAAGTATTCTCAAAAACTGGGAATTTCCTTCTCTTTTTTGTTTTCATCGCCTTATCTCATCTCGTTCCATCTTCTTTCTCACCCAAGCTATCGGCGGAAGTTCCGAACATTTAAATGAATCTAATATTTTCCCTAATTTCTATTTCGCTCATAAATATTGTTTAAACTGCAATTTAAACTATGCATTATAATACTGCTTCAATGAGAAATGATTTTCACTGTAAAAGAACAAACATTTAGCACTTTTTCTGGTTTACAAAGTCACCAGTAAAAAATTTCGTTCATTTGAAAGTTCAGAAATTCGAGTACATGTAAAAGGGTCTCTTTTATTTATTTTTTTTTTTGCGAAAAGAATGTTATTTTTTAAATAAAATTTTGCTTCAAATCTTTTAAAATTCTTAAATTATGTCTTAAATTATGTCCTAAATTAACTGTATGAAATGTTTTTAAATAATACCTCAAAATTATTGAAATTACTCGAAATTCCTTGGTATTTTTTAACTCTTACAAATTCCTCCTAGTCTTTTAAAAAATCCTTAAATCGAGCCTTAAATCTTTTGAAATCTCTTTAAAAATCTCTAAAATTCCTTAAAACTCCCTTAAGAAATTTTTTATATACGTTGAAACTATTTAAAATAAACAATAACAATATATTCCAAACGATAAAAAAATCTTCCTTAAATCCAGTTTTTTATATACGAGAATTGTTTTTAATATACTCGTTTTTAATATACTCGTCCCAAACAATCCAGAATTACAAATTTATTTGTTTATGCATCAGGGAGCGTCCATATATTACGTAACGCTGTTTACGGTGGATGGGGGGGGGGCAAGACTCTGTTATCGTTTTGTTACAAATGGGGGTAGGCGGAGACCCACACCGTTACGTAATCAAACTGCTTGCTAAAAAAAATGCTCAAGAACACTTTTTAAACCCCTTCTCGCTGTCGCAGGCCGCTATGCCATCAAATAGATTCGTTTACCGAGAAGTCATATCAAAACATAACACCGCCGTTTTGCGTTTGTTAAATATGTTAATTTGTAAGAAAAATAGGAAGGGCTATCAAATTGATTAAAATAAGGATGTCATTTAATATTAATTAAAATAATTTTAGTTTTAATTTAATTAAAACCAAAAATAGGTGAATTTTTGTTAATTTTGTTATTCAAATAATCCAACAAATAAAAAAAGAACTCATTTGTCTCAACTTATTTTTTATATTAATATTTTTTTAACTTTGTATTTTACAAAATTTCAATTTTTCAATATTCTAGATTATATATCATTATACATTATATCTCAATCTCAATATTTTACATTACATTATCTTTTTTTATTGCTTTAATTTATCGATAAGAGTTTGCATTTCGAAGAAACTTATTATGCTTTTACAAACAATGATCAAATTTACTAGAGCTATTACACACACACACAAATGAATTTTAATTATAAACATTTTTTAATCTTCTAAATATTCTTTTGGAATTAGTTTTGTTTGACTAATGCACATGGGGCACGTTGAGTGAGATTTAAAAAGTGATGTTATGTTCGAGAAACTATAAAAAGCATTTAATCTTTAATGTTACTAATTCGGAAATTCATACATTTGGTATGAGATAGTCTCTATTTTCACAATATCACCATCAAAATATAAAATTCTAAAAAGCTGGAAAACATTTTTTTATTCACATAAATAGTAAATGCGCTCAAAATGACGACAATTTTTGAAAACATTGTTGGAAATCTTTAGAAGCTAAAAATGAATTGTGATGCTGATTCTAGCGAATTAAAGTTTACCTTGGCCTTCATTGCGCATATAAGAAATCTGACCAACAATTATGTGATTCCGAAATCGCAATCTACTTCTTGCTTTTGGCATTTTAAGTTTTATGAAAGAAAAACAATATCACGACGATAACAGAAAACTTGACATAATCTTGTCTAACCTAACTCGCCCCTACGTGGTTCTGACGCGAGCCACACCATTTGCCCCCTTGCGGCCACATGTGAAAAATCCGATCGGGTCCAGATCGACACTCGGGAATAAGTTGGGCAATTTCTGCACGGGGCCGTTGCAAGGGGGGTGAGAGGGTCTAAAAACTTCGATTTTTGCGTTACGTAATATATGGACGCTCCCTCAGATATGAGACATAACCACAAAGACCATACAAAAAATAAACGAACGAAATAAAAAACAAAGATAAGATAATTTAATGGAAATACACATTTTACTTGAATGCTATGTTTTATGTAGCTCATATGTCTATTTTAATATTTTATGACAGTAGTTATGATATTTGTTTATTTTGGAATGTCAATTCTGACACTGACAACGCTGCTGCTCAAAATATACGATCTTCCGAGGAGCTCACTTATATGAGACAAGATGAAATTTCATAAAAAAAGGCGAAAGCTTTTCTCGTTGTTGCTGCTTTCTCTTATTTCTCCCTCAAATGCAACACTACAACTGGCCATTTTTTCTGTGTAGCTGTATCCTATAATTAAACAATAAATATGTTAGCATAAAACATCTAGGCATTAAGGGCAAACGTCCATTTTTTCATTGCTGCTTTTCAATTAAAAAGAGCAAAAGAAGAAGTTTTTGAAAAACAGAAGGAAAGATGAATTCTTGAAAAAAGACGTGAAAGAGGAGGATGGGGGAAAGAGTGTGAAGTCCCTATAAAGTATAACTTTATACTGTAGGTCAAACCTTATATAATGTACTCCATATGAGCACCATATTTTATTTCTGAAACCACATTATATTCTAGTGGTTTTCACAAAGCTATGTGCTTCTACAAATCACATGTCTGGCCTGTTGCTCACTGGACGAGACAAACAGATCACCTTACGTAAAGTTCCATGGAGATATTGCTTGCTGGGATCCGTTTATACGGTCTCGGATCGCACAAAGCCTGCTCCATGGACCGTAGTCTGTGATAGCTGTGTAGAGTCTAGAGTTGGGAATATATTCTCTATGATGGTGTGATGCAATATGTTCCACAGTCATACCTGTAACCTACAAACACCTCTACATCTCTAACAACCTACGCATGACTCTCTTTACACCAAACAACTCTCGTTGCACCCATGTACTGTTTATATTCTATATCTATATGTATTCTATATCTACTCTCTGCACAACCATATGCACATGTACTTTTGCCGCACCCTATGCAAAGAAATGCGAGGAGAACGCAGCCTGGATCTCTCCAGACTCCAGGTTGCAGAAGAGCCTATGATCGAACACCATGCACCATGCAAACTGACTTTCTAAGACGTTACGAGTATTATTACGTGAAAATTATTTTTCTCGAGAATAATAATACCATTTTTTAACCACCTAAAGGTTTGCTGAATTCCAATTATCTGTTTGCACATGAGCAGTTTGCGAAAAGTAAATGTGTGGTAATTATTTGAAAAGCGCTAAAGGAATCGTTGAGGAATGCGATAAAATTTAAAAATTCCATAGACAAATATTTATTGGATCTACAGTAGGGTGGTCTTAATAAAACAAAAGTTTCTTTGATTTGAGAGGGACACTCGCCAAAAAGCTTGCATTTTGTGGGAAAAAACTCAATTTTTAAAATTTTGTGTACTACCGTAGGTAATTATCTACATAGCTTATGCGAACAATACCAAAAATCATTTCTGACTTTGAAACATGATTACTCGTTCAAAAAAGGATTTAGAAGCTTTTTTCAAATCGTTTAGAAAGCTTATGAAATGTTACGTCGAATGATCCCTAAAATAGATATTGTTGATCTTTTGAAGATAATATACCGCCGAAGAATTTTTTAACAAAAATGCAAGAATTTCTCGAATTTTAACTGTTTCTCTATTCCGCGGAAGCGCGGTGATCGAAAATTCAGCAATTGCATTGGGAAAGAAATATCAAAATAGTGAAGGTTATGTACTTCGAAAATGTTCCTTTCTATAATTCTAACATTAAAGTTTTGAACAAAGGTAAAAAAAGAACTTTAAATTTATTAGAATGACACGCAGGAAGAAATAAAAGGGCTAAAGAGGCTGGAGTAAATCGTCAATAATAATCGGTAACAGCAAATATAATATTCAAAAATAATAAAATAAATAAATGATTGATAAATAATTATCAGAACTTATACTAAAAATACGGTTAAAATTATTTTTATAATAAAATAAAACTTTGAATTGCAATTACACAAATAATTAAGTGTTTTTATTTCCTTTCTTTTAAAGAAAAGACGAGAAATTATATTTGTATTTTTTACAATATGTGCAGGACCAAATTTTTAAATAATCTAAACTAATCTAAACAAAACTTTTATTATTTGAAATTCGCAGAATTCAATTTTGACATTTTTTGTGGATACTCTTAAACGAATGTAATTTTCTATTCATATCATTCAAAAAATCTAAATTAGATTTAGATATGTAAACTTACGAGTTATGGTATGAGTTGAAGTCGAGGTACAAAATTCGAAAAATTCTTGAGTTTTTTTAAACTTCTCCCATTGTATATTTTCTTTAAAATATCAAAAATATCTCCATTATAGGTCATTCGGCGATGAATTTCATAGAAATCTCCTAGGTAGAGTAACTTCAAATCGCAGATTCAGTTGCCTCTGAAATATGTTGTTTATAAAAGAAAATAAGACGACATTTTTTTCACCGTTTTGAGAAAAACATAATTTGCGCGAATTTATGGGGTCAATGCATTTACTGAATATCGAGGTTGTAGTAGGGTCTAGCGATTCTGATGAAACCTGGTTAGACTTTGGTTTTGGGTGAGTGAAATTTATGGTTCGCATGGTTCTGCACAATTTTCAAAATTCATCAGGGAGGTAAGGATTTTTACTTTTTGAGGCCTGACTTTTTTTAAACACCATATCGCCTAAACTGCTGACTGAATATTAATAATTTTTACAAGTGTATCGTATAATTTATAAACCTTTTTAATGCAATTCAAACAAAAGTTTTAAAACGGGGCTCAAAAAATAAATTTGAATCCATTTTTCGCTTGAAAGCATATTTTTAATTCCTTTTCAATATGAATAGTTCAGTTACCAATAATTTTCTGCTTCGATCAATCAAAAATTGATAGTCTTTCATTTTTGGGCATATTAATTATAATTTTAGAACGCAATCTTTAATTGATTTTAGATTTCTTTTGAAAATTTTAAAATTAATTCACGTAGCGAACAAATATAGATTCTTTACTTTTTGTTTCATCTTTTTGTAAACAGCTTTATGTCTGCGCTTACTATCTCTATCTCTAGAATTTAATTTTCATATTAATAGTCATGATTGAAAATGTAAATTACAGAGAATTAAAAAAGTATTTTTTCTCACCATACACGAAAAAATGTGTAGTTTAAGCAGAAAAATGCTAAAAGTCAAATCAACAAACTTAAAACATTTCTGAAAATATTAATTTTGGTTTTTGGTTTATGACATTTTAAATGTTCGAATTAGCTATGTGACTCTTTAAGTTCAAATGTTTACAAAATTGAGTTTTTATTTCAATAAGTCCTTTTTAATACTTTTTATTTCAACGTAAAAAGTAAAGTATCATGTGTTATACAAAATTTTATTTTTATTTCAACAAGTCCTTTTTAATTTTTATGATTTTAACGTAAACTGTTAGTAATCAATTTCGGCACTCTGTTATTGATTTCTATTTAATTAGCGCTATATTTATGCTGCCAAGATTTTGATTTTTCCATATAATATCCTTGTTTTGAGGATTTAAAAATATGACTCATTAGTAATAATAGCAGAAATAAATTATTATGCCAATTCCAATTTTAAAGATTTTTCCAATATCATTGGAACGTTTATTTGCATAATTTGTTTTTAACTTAAGAAATAATATAGCGAGTGCCACATTTTTATGATTGAATATACCTTGTCAATAAAAGCAAGTAATATTATTGCCAAACTATTACATACTTTAAAATCAAGCAATCGATAATGTTCATTGTTAGATATTATAATTTGCTTATAAGAAATAACATGACTTATTAAAACTTTTTCGCTTGTACACACTCCTGCGCATTAAATCCAAGAGATACTGAGCATCGGTAAGTGGTTTGCAAAAAGATATAAGAAAAGAAAAGAATAAATATTTTTTCGCTTTTTGCATTAACATGTATTTTTAAAGAATAATAATTTAAAAGTCGCTCTCACGTATCAATATTCGTATCATTTTTTTTTAATCCCCAGAAAAACTTATAGGGAATCGAAATATTTATATTGAAGAAAATTAAAAATACGCTTTTGAGCGAAAAACGGAATCAACAATTGATTTTTGTTTTCAGCCCCTTTTTGACAATGTTTTTGTTTTTGAATTAAATTTAAAAGGCCTATCAATTATACGCTAAACTTTTAAAACTAATTAAAATTCAATCATCGGTTTGGGATGTATGGTGTTAAAAAAGAGGATTTTAACCTATTAAATCCTGTAACTCACTGAATTTTGACAATTTTGGACAAATATTTTAATCCTAAACTTTTCTTACCTAACCTAACCAGTAACTAACCAGTAATATATTTGAAAGGAATCTTTTCGTATGTCCGAAAAAGAAATTACCCTAAATTTTATCCAAATCGGTTACTATTTACCCACCAAACATGAACCTTTAGATTGCCCATGGATTTACATGGTAGAAATCACGCAAAAAAGAAAAATTTGTTCAACTTTTTAAATTTTGATTTTAGTAATTCTATCTTTCCATGAACAAAAATTTGCACAGGATGCTTAAAATGAAAATTAAAAACATATATACAAAAGGACGGCCAATTAAAAATGTTAAGATAGCTTATTGTTATATTTTTCAACAAAAAAGTTATTCACTAATCTGTTTTATTTATTTAAACTTTCAGATATTCATATAATTTAATATCATGCTCAAACAATAAACAATGCATGAAACTCAGTTCCCTTAAAATCTAATTTTCTGACATATTACATTTTTTCAAAATGTTTGTTTTCTCGAATTATGTTATAATTGCTGAATCAACCTTTCTTCTTCTGATAAGTTTTAAAATGATTTCTTTAAATACTGTAGAGAAAAGTATTTTTTAAAGTTTTGAAATAGCCGCATTTTTTTATATTTTGGATTTTGAGTTATTGCGTTGGCTTAGAAATAAATAATTAAATTTTCCACAACTTTTGGTCACCCTTTGTTAATGAATTTAAGAAATAGCATTTTTTGAACATTTTGTGATTTTCCAAGATTTTGAATTTTTGACTATGAAGATATTTTAGGCATACCATTTAAAAATTTTTCCGTGCAGATAAAATAATTCGAATAAAAATAGAAAAAGTTATGCGGATTTTTGTTTTTGCTTCATTTCTCGCATTTAAATCCTATTAAAAATGTCAAGGCATATGTTTGGTGAGTAAATAACGAAACTTTTGACTGAAATTCGATGCTCTTTCTTTTTTTGGGCGTGAGAAAACAAATTTCGCAGGTGGGTGCAAACGGATTAAACAAAAAATCTATAAATAAGGACCACCCTAGTATAATATATTTATTGTTTAAAACAAAAATACGCAGGGGGCCCTTCTCAGGCACCTTTCACCTAATTATTTAGAAGATCTATTCTAGAAAGTAGTAAAAATTTCCGCCTTAGTTAAATTATTTACGAAAATATCCCGAGAAAGAAGGTTCTTAGCATATGTACGTAGATATAAGTATACACATATGTATATTTACTCAAGTAAACTTGGCATCAATTCACTACCCAAATCCTGATAAATTCAATCCATAAGAAGAAGAAGAAGAAGAAGGGAGCCAGATTCTGAAGTGGATGGAAGAAGCATTTTGATTTTGAAGTTTTAATAGGAAGGAAGGGTGAATAGAAATGATAAAATTTCCATACGAGTTTAGAGTAGGAGATGTCGACCTCGAGAAGGTCGTTGTGCTCATCGAGCTCTATGCCTTAACTATATTTCCTCTCCACGCCAAATACCTCGGTTGACACGGTCTTGCCTACGACGAAAGGTATGCATTAAAGATGAGCAGCCGAGAACACTTGACCAACTTTGAATGCTCCAGTGATAGGAGGAAAGATGCTGCTCACTCCTCAATGCTGATGCTGGTTAGATTTCAAGAAAAATACAAGCAAAAGGCGAATCAAAGATTATTGAATCGCTGCTTGGTGCTCGGGCTGCTAGGTGCTTGAGCTGCTTGAAAATGATATGGAGAAAGGATCGAAATCGGAGGAACTCTGATCTTTGAAAACGAATGCGACTGATTTTCTCTCAGTTTTCAAATAGGGGGAATAGATACGAAGTTGATAGAAAAACTTGTTATGTCCTACTATTGATAATTGATGAACAAGTGGAAAAAGTATCATATTCCGAAGTAAATCTGGAACATTGATTTTAATCATACTTTATAGCATGCTGCAATTTATTTCAGATGGTGCTCTTCTGGTACGAAATAAATATTCATATTTAGAGTTTTTTCAATCAGTTATATATAATAAAATTAATAATAATAATTTATAATACAATTCACTATTTTATAAAAATTAATCAATTCATTAAAATCATTTTTGCTGTGTAAGTACAAACCCACTTCCTTTGAACTATTCTTTTCTATAATAAACTTCTAAATATTTTCTTTTGCTTCAAAGTCATTAAAAATTATTTTAATGTAATCACTCCTTATATATTATTGTTGCAAAATGTTTAAAATAAATTCTCATTAATGTATATCGCACATTATATAGTCAAATAATCGAGATCTTTGAATTATTTTTATTCATAATTTCAATCTAAAAAATGGGTGCTGTTTTAATGTAAACAAGTGCTTCGTTTTTTGAGATTTTTAGCTATATCTACTTTGCGAAGGCAGAAGGATTTTTTCACGAAACTTTAGGACCTTTCTCTTTAAAAAATTGAAAAAAATAAAAATCGGATATTAATTTTTTGTTTGTGTATATTCTTAATGTCTTGAAAATGCAT
>NC_046660.1:66934304-66953845 GCF_010883055.1 Belonocnema kinseyi
ATTATCCCTTTTTGTATTACCAGTTCTTTACATAATTTAATGAAACTTTTTAAATTCATTTCTAAAGAAAATAATAATTTTATCTACTTGCTTAACATTTTTCTCGAATAATCTGCCACAAGATGTGCCAATTACCAAATACTCTAAATAAATTATATATATTGACTATATTTAATAACAATTTGGAATGATAATTATAATTATTATTTGAAATTATTAGCGTAAAAAGTTACTATATTTCAAATTATGATAATTTAAACCAAAAGATGCCCAACCGAGAAAGTCGGTAAATTTCAAACGTCCTATAAAGAAAATGCTTTAACTCTTCTTGATTCTGAAATAACACTTTAATGTCAAAACCTCTCTCTGGGACCTCTTTAAATCTTATCCAAACGACTCCTTTCACATAGCCCATTTAGAGATAAAAAGGTGTCAACAGAAAATTGATACTTCCATTAAGTTAATTTTATTAACTTTATGGGAAAGCGAAATTTTTATTTAGTTGTTTAAAAAAACATATATCGAACCTCAAATTAAAATGATTTATTTAGCAAAAGAATCGAGAGAATTCATTTTTTAAATAGAGATTCACTCCCTGAATTCTGAAGCGTATACACTCAAAAAATCAGTTTCCCGATTTCAGTCAAACTTAGCAAGAGTAGCCAAATTTTGTTGTCATTTGAATATATATTTACCGAGGAGGAGGGAATTAAAATTTTTAGGTTTTCGTGAATGTCGTCTATTTTGGCCATTTTTATCTCTGCTAATGGTGATAAAAAATTGTATCCAGTACATGTCATTTGAATAGTTTTTTTCACTATAGTTTTAATTGATCATAAGCATTTTTTAAAGGAATTATTTAGGTTTAAACATTAAAGTCAACAATAAATCTGACTTTCTTAGAAAAATGCATCTTTTTTTCTTTTCATTTTTTACCTCAAAAGAAAGTTTAGGTTTTTTCTTTAGGAGCTTTAAGGTTAAAAAATGGGACTTCGGTTTTTTATTTATAAAAATAAAACATATAACCACCTTTTTTAAATGAATATCTGACCATCAAAAATGAAAATGTAAAATAAATAAGACTTTTTCATTGAAGGGCAAATATATATTATTTCAAAAGATGCCTGTATGATTAATTTAAATGGCGCAAAAAGAATTTATCGCTTATTTTCATGAAAAAAAAAATAAAAATCTCACTTTTTATCCACGAAAATCTTGAAGGGAAAAACCTAAGCTTTTTTCTGAAATGAGAAAACAAAAAATAAAAATTCCTTTCTCCAAAAAAATTATTTTATTTAATTTTTATTAAAGAAGGTCAAATATTTACTCTTACCTGTAAAAAATTGGCTTTCGATTTTAAGTGATGGATCACCTCCAATTTGTTGACTTTCCCGAAAAGGAAATTCACTATCTTATTTTCCAAATCAGTCAACATTAACTCGCCCCTAGCTTTTGAAGTTAATATGGGGTTAATTATTTAAGAAATAAAAACTGTTTAAAATACATATTTTTTAAGTTTGCAGGGGCAAAATGAAAGCTCTAGAATTTTAGGAATAAATCTGGATAAGTTTAATTAGGCAAAAGACAGTAAACTTTTAAACAAAATAAATCTCAAAAAATGATCGAAAATAGAGAAAATTTCGTTTTCTATGGATATTTCCCTAAAATGATGTGAAATTAAAAAGGAAATAGTGATCCATAAACTGTACACTTCCAACTATACGGTAGGCTTGGCCGCTTTTATGTCATAGTAAAAAGGATACTTATTTTTCAATCTGAAAATTGTGAAGAGGTACCCACAATGCAGTTTAAATACTTCTAATTCGAATAGATGCAGGCTACTGACAAGGGTCCAATGTCTGACAAGTATGCCCTATTTTCCCCCCAATTAAGCGGTCACCCACTCCCTTCTTTATATATTTCTCACAATTTTCACTTTTATACTAACTCTGTTTGGCTGCACGCCCAGAGCACCATCGGTTCGTTAAGAGTGATATTTATTTTGAAAGACAGTTTTTCCATTATTTAAACAATTACTAATCATTAATTTGCGCCTTTTCATAGAAAAGTTGAATAAAATTATTTTTTTGTTACATCTGTTACACTTTATGGACACGATCAGCTTAACTTATGTCATAATTGTTAAAAAAAAACCATAAAACAAAACTTTTTAAAATTACCAAGGTAAAAATTGTTAAACAAATAAAAATTGTTTAAATAGTTATCAAATATGTTAAGCAAAAGATCTTAATTATAAAATGTCATCATCTATATCATCTATCAGAAAAAATAATAATTTTTCACCATTTATAGCTAAAAAATGGTTCAAACAAATTAATGTTGAGTTAGTGTTGACCCATTTGTAGGAGAAAAATAGGAAATTTCTTTTTACAGAAAACGTATAAATTGGGGTGGATTGATCACGAAAATCGAAAGTAGAATTTTTGGAACACCCGACCTAATGTGAGGAAAAAAATATTCACAAAAAAATATAAAAACTGTCAAGTATTTCAAATTTGTAATCTTTCATAATGGTTACTAAAAATATAACATATAATTGTTTTTTTATTTTTATTTAAGCTCAAAGAGTAATCTATTTTTTCATCGATAATTTTATGCAAAATGAGCATGGAAAATATTCACGATTGAAAACCAGAATTCCAAACAACATCACTTTTCAGCTCATTAGACAATTAAAAATGACAATTGAAAAAAGAGGGAGAAAAAATGAAAAAATGAAACAAATCCAACCTCTCATTTTTTCCTTTCTCCTTCTTTTTTATACTACTAGGGAACCAACATGTTTCGAGGCCTATTTACTCTGAAGTCGAACGTTTCGAACTTGCAATTTTTCGTAAAATCTTAATGAAATCACGTAAAACTATGAAAAGCATGAACTCGGAACATTAAAGTCGTTTAAGCAATGACGGAGTCAGTAAAACTATACTCAGTGCCGAGGCAGGACGAAGTCAGAACGATGTCAACAGTCATCGCTTAAATTCATCGAAGTCAACAACTAACGAAATCAAAAACTAGAGTCAAACGAAGTACAGAAAGTGCAATTGAAGTCGCACGACATTGTTAAAATAACGTTACACTGACTCCAGTGGACTTCGAAGTGAATAGCCCCTCGAAATAGGCTAAACTAAGGCAAGTCTCCCTGGACTAATTGTCTTCCCGGTGGCATCTCTCATGCAGAAAAATGTTTCGAATCCACATTAAAATACTAAAACTGCGACAAGTCTCCGGGACTAATTGTCACATCTGCAGCATCTTCTGCCGGCGAAAAATCTCCCCATCCATGGAAAATTGTTAAAAGTCCACATCAAAGTAGCAAAACTGCGGCAAGTCTCTCAGGACTGATTATCAAATCGACGGCATCTATCGTTCGCGACAAGACTCCCTAGCGGCATCTCTCATGCGGGAAAAGTTTTCTAGTCCACACGAAAGTGACAAAACTGCGACAAATCTCCCAAGATAATTTTCATATTTTCGGCGTCTCTTATCAACGGCAAATCTATCAGCAGCATCTCCCCGCCAAGAAAAATTTTCAAGCACTTCCAAAGATGACGAAACTGCGGCACGTGTCTTCCCTGGTATCTCTAATCCAAGAATATTTTCTAAGTAGTTATAAATATAGCAAAACTGCTGCAAGTCTCCCAAGCGGCATCTCTTCTACAAGGAAATTTTTTAAGTACGTCCAACTATGGAAAAAGTGCGGCAAGTCTCCCGAGCAGAATCTCTCTCCTAAGAAAATTTTCTAAGTAGTTCTAAAGGTGGCAAAACTGCGACAAGTCTCTCCAGCGGCATTTCTCCCCTGAGCAAATTTTCAAATTAGTTCGAAAGATGGTAAAACTGAGGCAAGTCTCCCCAGCGGCATCTCTCCCACAAGAAAAATTTTTAAACGATTCCAAATATGACGAAACGGCGGCAAATCTCCACAGCGGCATCTCTTTTCCAAGACTATTTTTTTGATTCTTTCAAAGAGAGCAATACTGCGCCAAGTACCTAACGCGGCATCTTTCACCCAAGAAAATTTTCTAAGTAGTTCTAGATAACAGTGAATATTGTTTAACAAGAGTAAATATTGTTTAACAACAGTCGAAACATTGAATGTATGTCATGAACCAACATGTTAGGTATATATTGTAACCAGCTAGTGTAAAAAGATAATCCCAATTTCTCTTCAAAACCCTCTTTATCGTTTCTCTTATTAAATTAAATTTGCATTCTTGATTAAAATTAATCAATACACACGTTATATGATAAATGTACTATAAAAGAAAATTTTGTACAAAACTAATTGTAATATCTCATCAAGAAGTTGAAGAGTCCCTATTGAGAAAATCCTCGAGGAAAGCTCAGTGTTATTTTCAAACCAGGAAAACACGAATTTCTTAAGAAAATCCGGAAATCAAAGAATTAATCCTTGAGCAATTTGAAAATTCTCGCGGATTTCCTCGTGTTTTCCTCGTCCAAAAATTACACGAGGATTTTTTAAATAGGGTTAGTATCACATTTTCATGGCATTCCCAAAATAGGACTTAGAATACGATTAAAATTTAAAAATTTAAATTCTACGTATTTTTGTTAAATAGTAAGATTCAACTTCCATGCCCTTAATTACCTAACCTAGTTTACCCTACGTTAATTCAAGTGTCAGTCGAAGAATTATTTTCATAAAATGAAAAACTTTCTTATGGTTCATAAAACCAGTGTTTAAAGAATTCAAATTGTCACTGCGGTAAAAGCATTGACGCACATCAGCGCAATCATTGAAAATGCGAAGGACTGGGGCGTACATATCGTAAAGAATGAAATGGGAAAGATTAAAAATGTATTGAATTTGCATTTGTATTTGTGTTAATATTTCGTACTTAAATAAAAAAATAGTACACTTATTCACAATCCTTCTTATAAAATTATTATCAACAAAATTATAAGAAATAAGAAATTTCAAAAACGGCTCTCAACAGGAAATTGGCTGGGGTGTTTCATCAGAGATCGGGACCAGGTCCGTTTTCCAGATCTGGGCCAGATTTGGCATGGTCTGGCCCCGGTCTGAGCCATAGCAAAATTTCTATAGAATATTACGAAATAAGGGTATTTTATTAATACCAGGAACTATTTAATGCACCTGGAGTTATTAACCAGTGGTTCTTTAGAAAATTCTTAGAAGTTTAGGTTATACTTGTGCAATAAAACGTTATAAATGTACATTTTTTTTTAAATTTAGGTGCAAATGGATTTGCACATATCTCTCCAAACACCCTTATATTAGAAGTGACGGATATCTCTTTTTATTACGGAATTTTCACTCCATGGTGCCACCCAGGAGACATTCCGTATTGGTTGCAACCTGATCATGCGCGTTATGCGAACCGCGTTCAAGGTTTTATGCGAACGAGAAGTAACGAAGCATCTATTACGAACTTCCTTCAACATCGATTAGGAACATGGCCTCATGATCGTGTTCACTTGGCTCCTACGCGAGCTAAAATACGTTTCAAAGAGGACGAATGGAATTTCGTTAGATTTTTCGATGAGTACACTGCTAATCGTGTACATCGACCTGAACAACCTAATTTTCCACTTTTAGAGAACACATTTACATAGTTGTGCCAGAAGGCCATGTCTATGCTGGAGAATTACGAAGATTTCCTCCGCCAAAAATAAACAAATAAGCACTGGGGGTCACATTACGTTCAACTCCTAAGACATCCTCGAAATATCTCATATGCGTCCCACGACATCCTAGACGAATCGTGAAGGATATTCAATACAGGGCGGAAATTTAATTATTTATATCTTCTGCGAAATATTTATATTATTTGTCTAAATCAATAAACGCATCATTTAAAAATATTAAAGTCTTTTTTCCTAAAGATTTTAAACCAAGTATTGCGTTCCATATTTTAAAAGTATACTGGAGCTTGAATTGAAACAGACCGGATTTACGCCGTTCTGAGAATTGTTGTTTTGGCGATTTAGGGGTGAGTGAGGAGCCTGAGGGGTCGAGAGAGGATTGCTCAACCATGCGTGAAGCACCAGCAGCGATTTGAAATGGTTCATACGGCCTTCACTGTTTATGTTTGGACGGACTAGATTGAGTGTCAAGGTTGAGGTAAGCAATGCCCACCGTCAACCACAAAACCGGCACAAAAGAAAAGTTTCACTCACACTTTATTTCTTCTTGTCTGTTCTCTTTGCGATTCAATAAAGCCAAGTAATAGTTTGAAGGTACTTTCTTGTTATTTAATTATAAAACAAAACATTTACGCAACTGTTTTTGTGATAAAATCGGTATCTTTTCAACGCGCAGTACAAGCTTCTTCAAATACTTTTGTTAATGAAATATATAGTTTTCAACACCTGAACACGCGTTTGTTAATTCTCGGACTCAATGATATATTTACGTCGTGCTGCGCACCCGGTCTTTATACTTTCCCCATATTTGTGCACAGAACTTTTTAAATTAAAGGTCAAAGCATCACCAACTGTAATGAAGTACAAATATAATTTATTATGATTAATATTCGTTTCTTATTTTTTATTAAATTTTAACCTCAGCTACCCTGAGAAATGTATAATTTTAATAAATTTTGATTAATACAATTCATAATATGCATTGATATCGAAACATACGTTTTTTCACTGCCTTGTTTTTATAATTGTTTTGATAAGATGCGCAATTTCCAATAATAAAAACAAGACAATGAAAATATGTCTCTTTGATACCGGGTAGAAATGGCCTCTTTATGCCTAAACTAAATATTGCCTCTTACGAGGCCGCAGCCAGATTTTCTAGCTGGAAGAATCTAGGCTTTCCCTCTGCTGGCCCTCGACTGGTTTTTGTAGTGTGCTACTTGACATAAATTATTTATACACTCACTTTTTAGCAATAAATTTTTTAATTAAACTAGATAAAAAGCTTTATTCATAAAGATATATTTTAAAAATATTTTCTATCAATTAATTATTTTCTCGAGGGGACCTTGTAAAGCCCTCGACAGGTAAAGCGGGTAATGAAGCTGTGAGTGCAAAAAAGCACATTAATGTTCTTATGCCTAATTATAGTTAAATTTAAAAAAGAAAAAATTATAAAAGTTACCGAGATGCAAACTTTGAAAAAGTTCATTTTTTCTGGAAAAATTGAAAATATTTAGTATTCCTTAAAAATTTGAAAAGAATTTTCCTTAAAGATCAATTTTATTTGAAATCATGTAAGTACATTAAAAAATCATATATAACAAGTCGAGCATCAAAAACCTTTTTTCCTCATTTCAAAAGTATCGGATGAATGCCGCCAAGCATTTATGATATCGCACTCACCGTGGCATCGTAGCTATGGGGATTAGGCGTGTTCGACTTATAAGCGTCCGGTGCGTGCGTTCGATTCTCGGCGCTTGCGGATATTTTAATAAATTGCGTTTGTCTTTAGTCAATAATAATAAGTTTTTCTCTAGCCAAATTTTACAATCAGTTTAGTTTTAGAATAATGTGCGGAGCATAGTTAAGAATTGAATGTCAATAAAAATACGAGAAAACGGAGGAGTGTTTGTCAGAGACTACAGAAAGATGTAAAGTCTTTAGATTTAACTGTTGCAAAGAAAATGTGTTTTATATTTGGATTAATATTTTCCTTCTTTGAATAAAAAATTTCTGGTAATAGATTATGGCAATGTGCTAGTTAAACTTTTTTACTAGTGCAACCATAGCATCACACTTCAGAATTTAAAGCATAATTAATTTTTTAATAATTTAATAATATTTTATTTAAATCAACAAGATAAGAAACAATAGCGAATGTTTTTAAATAATAGCATATGCATTTGACCGAGCGCGAAAACACCGTTTCGGAAGTATTTCTTTTTCTCAGTGTGTGAGGGACTATCTAGACTCTATAAAGACCCTATTAATAGGCCCTCATTGGGTTGCCTACTGATGTCCTTGCTAGCTGAGCATAACGCTTTCGCTTGCGCCCTCGATAGATTGCCACTTTAGGGCATACATGAATTAAAATACAATAAATTTATTGAAATGATGTATTTTTCAAGGTAGCTGCGAATAAAGATTAATGCTAAATAAGGAAAAAATATTAAATTAATCATGAAAAACAAAATTAGATTTTATTATTTATTATAATAGAATTCCTCCCCTAGGGGCTGTAAGACCTTGTAGTTGGTGGGGAGGCTTAAGCATGTGGGACATAGGGGACAAACGGACTTCGGCCTGCATGAGTATGGATATGGATGAAAGGACCCCTAAAAACGGGCTCTCCTGGGTGTTTTAAAAAGGATCCCTATAAACGGGCTCTCCTGTTATGCATTATTGTAGTATGATAGAAGGGTGAAAGAACCTAACTAGCACAGGCTTTCTGGATCCCTGGGTCGTGGTCTCTCCCGGACCGATCTCCAATTTCTGGAATCGGCACGGGAATGACCTGCGGCCCGCACAGCGACCAAGAAACAGTCCTCCGTTGGTACGGTGGCCTGCGAACGGGTATTCATTGAGTTTCTCGCTCAATGTAACCACCCCCCTAAGCCATGGGTGTAGAGTGATCGTGCCCATGGCTCTTTGGCACCTAGGGATTATGAAAGTGTCCTAACGGCCTCTTGGATACACCGGAGACATCCCCGAGTAATTAGTCTTACCCTTGCATATGGGGCTCTGCAGGGGCGGACCTTTTATTTCCCTAGCTACTCGTGGGAACCAAAATGGAACACGCAATAATTCGAAAAGAAGAAGGAGGAATGGAGTTGGCGCAGGGGGGAAAGAAGAGGCTTAATCCTAACGGGTCTAGCATAACCCTTTCACCCACCTGTCTCTCTGGCAAGCCTTAATCAGGTGGCGGCTGTGCCCCCAGCTCTTTCGGAAGCTGAGGGTGTGACGGTCCCTCTGAGTGAGGCTATGAAAACGGGAGTGGCCAATCAGTCCACCGATAAAAAGAAACGCATCGGCGGTTCCCTAAAAAGGAGACTGAGGAGGCAAGCGCAGCGGGCTAGTAGAGCAGCTACAGTACCTGGTACATCGACGACCACAACGCCGATGACCAGCACTGAAGCTCAAAAAGCGAGGAAGGGGCTCAAATGGCACCCCGCCGAAGGGGGGGCAGGCCTTTTAAGAAGGACAAGGCGTTCCAGCAGCCGACGAACACTTAGTCGTTAGGCGCTCGACTGACGGTCGCTCAGAGGACTGACCCTCTGACTGTGATGGTGACGGATACGAGTTACCCGGACTCGCTGCTCACCGCAGAACAGCTAGAGCTTCTCAGGGAGACTACTTGGAGGGCGCTCGAGAGAGTGTCCCCAGATCAATGGCCTAAATTCAGGACCCATTTCTGCAGGGGACAGATCTTTGTATTTGTGGCAGCGGACCCAGAGGCCAAAGCCTGGCTACACAAGTTTTTGGCCGAGACAAGACCTTGGGAAGGCGCATCGCTTAAGGTGGGTAAAGTTGAGTTGCTTCAGAAGATGGTTAAGGCTACGGCGTGGTTCCCAGGTATACTGACGGACCCGCAGGTGGTTCTCGGTCGGGTGGAGAAATATAACCCGCCACTTAAGACAGCCTCCTGGCGGTGAATCAGGCACGATAGGCCTCAGGAAGAGGACGCAGCTAGAGAATTTAAACATCTCCTAGTTGTGCAAATTCCTGAGTCGCAGGCGAGGGCCCTTGCGGCCCTCAGTAACAGGCCCTTCTAGATTTATGAACAGGTCAACTTTAAAGTGGCCAGTCAGGGGTGGGAGAGGCCTGTCGGTGAACAGGAAGATCGGGATCAGACCTAAATGACTGCTCCCAGTCTAACCATTACCCAGATTAACTTGAATCTTAGCAAAAGCGCCTCTACAGTTTTGCAGAGGGGCATGGCTGTGAGGCACACAGGTATCTCACTAATCCAGGAATCCTGGCTAGTTCGAGATATCATCAGGGGATTAGGGGGTCTGGTTTTTGTTACAGGGATCCTAAGGCAGCCAATCCAAGGACATGCATACTTGCGATGGGAGTCAACGTTCTCCCGCTGCTTGAGCTATGTTTCAGAGACCTGATGGTGATAGTCATAGATCTTAAAGGAATAGGAAGGATTTTCATGGGATCGGCTTACTTTCCATATGACAGCGATACCAATCCACCAGTGGAGGTACGTACACTGCTGGAATACTGAAAGGTAAGGGGTCTTCCTCTTCTGTTGGGGTGCGATGCTAACTCCCACCATACCTGCGGGGTAGCACAGACATCAACTCAAGAGGTAAAAACCTATTGGAATACCTAATTACTACTGATTTAGATATTCTTAATACGTGTAACACCCCGACGTTTCGTAATTCGGTCAGTGAGGAAGTCATTGACATTAATCTCTGTACCGGTAGTTTTACAGATAACATCAAGAAGTGGATAGTCTCATATGAACCCACTCTCTCTCTCTCTCTCTCTCTCTCTGATCACTCACTGATAGAGTTCGTGTTGGAATCCCCTGTATCCGCCGGCCCTGAAGGGATTAGAAATCCAAGAAGAACGGATTGGGGTCAGTTTTCCACAGAACTAAGAAGTGCACTCTCAGGGATGCCCAGGTCAATTAGAGACGTGGATACCCTGGAGATGGTGGCAGAATTTTTCACGGAAGCCATCAAATCCACTTATGAAAGTAATTGTTTGCCTTCGTAAGTCCGAAAGGCCGGAGAGACACATTGATGAAGCGCAAAGCCAAAGAGCTTCGCAGGAAAATCAGAGAGAGGTTCAGACGTGCTAGTTCTGGCAAAATGAAGGAACCGTGGACTGCATTCACATCGATGAGCGATGAGTATATGAGTGCAATACGCAAGGCAAAGCATGAAAGCTGGACCAACTTTTACATTGATATCGAGAAAGAAGCAGAGGCAGACAGACTGGACAAAATGCTTTCTCGAAATCCGGATGCTATTCTCGGTACTCTAAAATTGCCCGGCGGGGGTAATTCAGAGTCGGACGAGGATACCTTGGCTCACCTGATCAAGAAACATTTTCCGGGCTTCAGAAAGTCAAGATATGGGGGGACGGCACCCTTGAGGCAATCAAAGTCGCCAGTGACCCTGAAGTCCTTCAGTCCTTAAAGTCTCCCGGCCCGGATGGTATATATCCACTCCTCTTACAGAGAGCTGGTGAGATCATCATTGAGCCTTTGCTGAGACTTATTAGGGTTCCGGCGGCATGGAGGGGTGCGAGAGTAATATTTATTCCGAAGGCAGGTAGGATCGGTTATACTTCACCCAAGGATTTCCGACCCAATAGCCTCACATCTTTCCAACTAAAAACAGTGGAAAGACTCGTTAACAGATATATCCGCGATAAGGTCTTGTCGAGTAGTCCTCTTCATAAGCAACAACACGCCTATACGGCTGCGCATTCGACTGAGACGGCCCTGAGCACTGCAGTTGTCCTAATTGAAGGACAACTGAAGCAGAAAGGTCTAGCGATTGGAACCTTCATGGACATCGAAGGAGCCTTTAACTATACCTCTGGAGAGATAATCAGGGCGGCCATGATCGCACACGGGGTGCCTATTTCAGTCGTTGAATGGACCTGCCACATGTTCGCCAATGGGAATCTAACCACGACCAAGGGTGACACCACTTTATGTGGAACCATTGACTCGGGATATCCGCAGGGGTATGTTCTATCACCCTAGCTGTGGTGCCTGCTAGTGGATGAATTGCGTCATCTACTCACGAGTCAGAGCTTCCACGTCATAGGCTATACGGACGATATACTGGTTATTGTGCGCAGTCAGCATCTGGATGCTCTCTTCGAAGTAATGCAGCAAGCACTAAGAATAGTTGATTCATGGTGTAAGGGGACTAGACTATCAGTCAATCTGAGTAAGACGGATGTAGTTGTGTTCACCAGAAGTTACAAGTGGGGAACCACGGTTACATTGAAATTGGGAGGACAAAAACTCGAAATCAAAGGGCAAGCCAAATATCTAGGAGTTATCCTGGATAAAAAGCTGTCATGGAACGAGCACGTGGAAAACAAGTTGCGACAACCAGACTGAGTTCCAAAATCTCTCTCTCTACAAGGTAAATTAACAACATGTCTCAGCTTAGTTCCGGGTAAGATCCAATCATACGTTTTCCCGCTAACCCAGGCAAAAGCGCGGACTTTTCCTGGAAATTGAGCAGCAATAATTGGTCAAATTTGTCATGTGACCAAACGAGGAAGGACATCGACACTAGGACTAGCAGTGATAAAGGAGCAAATAGCAGAACTTACTATATCGGGACAAGATACGGACGCGTATCAGTCACGGATTATTTACAATAATATTACTCTTTGGAATCAGTTAAATGGGTAAAATTTGATCATGGTACCATGCCTCGTCGCCTTTTGAGCTATCAATTAGTATAAACCGCTTCAAGTGCTTAGTGAAGTAGCTATGGGTGTCGCCAATCAATCATATTCAATATTGTACGGAAAAACTTGTCTGGTCGCCGATGTTAAGGAATGTAACATCTACAATTCTACTGTAAGCTTTTGAACCGCATCTTCACCAAATTCCTCAAAGATTTAGCTTTGTTGCAACCAGATCTGTGGAAATTATGACATTGTTGGAGGATATCGTTAGAAGGATCTAATTGAACGTTTGATCATCGTGGTCGTCACATTAACTTCACCAACGACTCGCTTATTATTCAATGTAAGTTTTAATCAAACGAATCTGTATTTTATATCTACAATTTTCTTATGTGATTTATTTTATGCGAGTTTAGATTTTGTTTTATGTATCCTCGTATTTTGTTTATTACTTTGTATCTTCCTCGGATTTTTTTATTCGTATACGTTTTATTTAAATT
This sequence comes from Belonocnema kinseyi, assembly GCF_010883055.1. Lineage (NCBI taxonomy): Eukaryota > Metazoa > Arthropoda > Insecta > Hymenoptera > Cynipidae > Belonocnema > Belonocnema kinseyi. Next base: position 66,947,132 of record NC_046660.1, read on the forward strand.
TCGTGTTAATGTTCAGTAATCGTTTCAGAGTAATGTTTCATAACACGCAACGAAACTTGCGTTTTTATTAAGATTAAGTAGCCAGGAAAATTTCGTGAGAAAAAGAATGAGCGATTTGCGCGCGAATTAATTTTAATGTTTTATTTTGTTGATATACGAATATTACTTTTATTTTATTTTGTTGGTAATCTTATATAAAGAAAAAGGGACAAATTTACATCACCAGCGTTGATCTAAATTTCGAGAATTCTCATTATAATAAATATATCTTATTGCAAAATATTGACGTTATCACTGATTCTGCATGTCCACATACATCAATTCAAACCTAAAAACGTAATTTAGAATCACGAATGAGCGTCGTTTCTAAAAGATCAATAGAGTGGATTTCCAAATATTGAAGGTCACTAGAACATTGGAAATCGATCAGGTATAGCAGACAAAAGAAAGATTAAAATTGATAATATTTGTCACGTAATTCCAATCAAAGTTATTTCATGAATTTTCTGTCAAAGATCATTCTACGATAACGACAGATCGATATATGGACGAAATACCAATAAAAAAGGGATTTCGTTATAAAGTGCAAGAAGCTAGTAGCGACTCTTTGACTCAGTAGAAAAGCCATAGGGAAAAGCTGGGGCTTGAAACCGGAGACACTTATGTGGATCTACACAGCGATCCTGCGACCCAGACTAACCTATGCGGCAGTCGTCTGGTGTACCAGGGTCGAACTTTCTACTGTGAAGTCCTGACTGGAAAGAATCAGGGCACTGCTTCTGAGAGGTATCACTGGTGCCTCGAAGTCGACACCTACAATGGCCCTGGGGGCACTAAGGCCAACTTTGAGCATGCTCAGAGACAAAATGTCCACTTGCCACTACGTCTTCACGCATTACGCTGAGACTCGTGATTGTTTCGGTCCTTGTAAACTAAACGAGAGAAACGTATCACTACTTGTCAGAAAATTATAGTGCTGTCAAAAATTTCAGGCGCTTCGGACTTAATTAACTATTTATCACCCCCCCCCCCCACCACCATACACACATATATATAATTAAAAATTTGTCATAAGTACAACCGCAGGATTTTACCGGGAGCGGGTGCTCATCTGAAAAATGCACCCGCTCCCAGCGAAATCGCGGTTGAATTTCAGCCACAACCACATCTCACGACCATGAGATAGGAGGTTATAATGTGTAACCTCCAAGAGCGCCGATGATAAGGACAATTAGTTTAACAGAATATTCCGAGTACAATCGTTGCAACTCCCTTATAAGATCCCTACACCTCTCTTTCTTTTCATTCTCCTTAGCTATGATGTTTTTGTCAGCTGGTGCCGAAAATTCGATAACGAACATGGTTCTCTTCTCGAAGTCAACAAGAACCATGTCAGGCCTCGAGTGTCCAAGAGAAACAATTGTGGAGAATATAAAGTTCCAGGATATGCGGCACTTCCCATTCTCGACAATTGACTTGATTTCCCTAGGAGCATTTAGAGGAGCGATATTAATGCCGTAAGAGTGACAGAGATGGTAATGAAGCACTCTTAATGACGCATTGTGCCTTTGGATGTAGGTCGTTCCCGCATGAGTTGGACAACTAGATAGTATGTGAGCTAAATGCTCGGGGTGTGCATGGCACGCCCTACAGCTATCATCGGGAATGTCTTGGCTCAAAATGTAGCGACGGTATGATAAGGTGGAAATGACATCGTTTTGGCATGCCAAAATGAAACCCTCCGTACCAGACTTCAATCCGGGCGATTTAAGGAAAGCAAACGTTAGCTCACAAGACATTACCTGATCCTTCACATTTCTGTGGAAGATAACGTGCATCCTCTTATCGAGGAGCTGTTCACGAAAGTTTTTCTCTTGTGCTTTCTTAATCCAGGCTTTCAGGAGTGAGTATTTGAGATAGATAAGATTTGATGCATTTTGCTCAACCCTTATACTGAAGTTAAGTCCGAGTGTTTCAGCAGCCTCCTCCGCTTCTTTGTACAGAAACGCCCCTTTGCCCACTTCTTTATGCTCTTTGTTTTTAGCATAGATCTGAAGGTCGTCCATGTAAAATACATGAGTGACCTTGTACTTTCGAGCTTCAGGTTTGCTGCAAAAGTACCCGTCGGAATAGCGAAGTGCTAGAGATAGTGGCAATAATGTAAGGCAAAATAGGAGTGGGTTCATGGTGTCGCCCTGAAAGACACCTCTCTGAAAGGCGAACTTGTTAGTTGTCACACGATTTTTTCCAGATTAGATATTAAATCTGTTTTTCCAAAGCGGCATCAATCTCTTTACGCACCTAACGATTTTCCAGTAGGTTTTGACACAATCTGGTCCCCGAGCGAAATAGTTCTCCATCTCTCTTCGGAGTAGGGAATGTGGCCGCGCGTGTACTTCACAGCAGATAATGTACGTGCAAGAGCATTGTTTCCACCGGCAACAACTTTAACTGCATTTTACTCATTGTGCCAAGATGATATTTTTGCAAAGACTCTACTTTATTCTAAGGTACCGAAATTCTACACATGTAATGCATCGGCTAAAAAGTTTCAACGTCGCAAACAAGGTAAAGCCAAGCTTGCCAGGAACTAAATCTTCTAGAGAATGATGCACATTGGGACACTGTACTCGCTGATGCATCGAATACTGCTCGACCACAGCAAATACGCACGTTATTTGCCATAATATTGACAACCTGCTTCCCATCTAATCCAAAAGATCTTTGGGACTATATGATTTTTGGGACTACATGAGTGAAGATATTCTACATCATTTGCGCGCTGCGAATCAAAATCCGGACTTTCAATTCAAATCAAACAAGGCACTGGTGCAACCGGGAATGCCTGCTCCGAAGCGACTAGAGAACGACTTTTTCGATCGTGATTTGCAACGAGAAATACACTTTGATTCTGACGAACTGGGGACATTTGATCAGACAAATCTTCCGCAGTAGGTTCTAGAGCAACGCATTGCGTATGACAGAATTATGCGTGCAATCACAGAACAAAGCGGTGGACTGTTTTTCATAGATGCGCCCGGTGGTACAGGCAAGACTTTTTTTCTTTCACTCATTTTGCCAACCATACGATCACAAAATAATATTTCACTGGTCATTGCATCATCTGGAATTGCGGTAACTCTTTTGGATGGTGGCCGAACAGCGCATTCAGCATTGAATCTGCCGTTGAATTTACAAAACACTGAGGCACCAACATGCAATATCAGCACAAACTCTGGAACGGGCAAAGTACTCCAAAAGTGTCAAATTATCATATGGGACCAATGTACAAAAGAAAGCATTGGAAGCGCTTGATCGTACACTGCGAGATTTGAGAAGAAACTTACGGATCTTCGGTGGCGCACTCGTTTTATTGTCTCGTGATTTTCGACAAACACTGCAGGTTATACCACGTTCAAAACCCGCTGATAAACTTAATACATGTCTCTAATCATCAGTTTTATGGCGTCATTTACAGAAATTGACTTTGAAAACCAATATGCGTGTACAACTACAACGGGATGCATCGGCTGGAAATGTTGCAAAACAATTAATGGATATTGGAAATGGGAGAATGCAAATTAATGAATCTACGCAATGTATCACCTTGCAAACACTTGACTGAAAGCCAGAGTTCGCTGCACTTCCAAAGCTGGAAAAAGTGCGGCAAATCATCCCAGCGGCATCTCTCCCCTGAGCTAATCTTCTAAGTAACTCCAAAGGTGACAAAACTGCAACAAGTTTTCCCAGCAGCATCTCTTCCCGAAGAAAATTTTTCAATTGCTTCGAAAGATGGTAAAACTGCGGAAAGTCTTGGGAGAAAGATACCGCTGGGGATACTTGCCGCATTCTGGTCATCTTTCGAAGTACTTAAAAACATTTTCTTGGATGAGATATACCACGGTAGACACTTGCCACAGTTTCGTCATCTTTGGAAGTACTTCCGAAATTTTATTGGAGGAGAGATATCACTGGGGAGACTTGCCGCAGTTTCACCATCTTTAAAACTAGTAAGACAATTTTCTTAAGGCCGAGATGCCACTGTAAAGACTTACCGCAGTTTTGCCATCTTTGGAAGTACTTAAAAAATTTTCTTGGGAAAGAAATGCGGCTAGGAAGACTTGCCGCAGTTTTGCTATCTAGGAAACTACTTAAAAAATTTTCTCAAGGGAGAGATGCCTCTGGGAAGACTTGCCGCAGTTTCGTCATCTTTGGAAGTGCTTACAAATTTTTCTCTGGAAGAAATTGCCGCTAGAGAGACTTGCCGCTGATAAGAGATGCCGCAGATTTGACAATTAATCCTGGGTCGCAAATTTTTCACTTTGATGTGAACTGGAAAATTATTCCCGAATGAGAGATGCGAATGGGGATACTTGTCTCAGTTTAGCCATTTTTAATTAAACATGACACATTTTTTGGCAGAGAGAGATATCACTGGGAGAATTTTTACTGGTGAGAGATGCCGCAAAAATGTCAATTTCCCAGCGAGAAATGCCGCGCGGGGAGAAGCCGCTGGGTAGAGATGCCGCAGTTGTGACATGCCGCAGATGAGACATTCCGCAGATGTGACACGCGACAGATGTGACATGGCGCATTTGTGACATACCGCTATGAGACATTCCGCAGATGTGACATGCCGCATATGTGAGAAGCCGCAGATGTAACATGCCACAGAGAGACCTACTGGTGGGTCAGAAAAAATCAACAGTTTCTCTCTGACCCATCTCGACTCTTCCAAGACCCTCCAGTTACTGTTGACCATCCGCCCAAACCAAAGGAGTTCGAAGTATTTTGGAGAGAAGTCTACGAAGTTCAGCATAGACTGGACGAAGACTCAGAAAATATAAATAGCTTCAAGGAGTTATGTGTTGCCCTCATAACACCTGATAAAGAATGCCCACCCATCACTACCGATGAGGTGAAAAAAGTATTAACAGGGATGAAAAACTATTCCGCACCGGGACCAGATTGTATCAAAACCTTCGGGTGGAAGAAGTTTTCTTCAACCCATCAGCATTTGGCCCGTATTTTCACTTCATATTTGAAGTCGGAAGAGCCGATTCCAGAGTGATTGGTGGAAGGGCGCACAATACTCCTGCTGAAAATAGGCAACTTAGCTGACCCGAAGAACTACAGGCCAATAACTTGTCTGAACACGCTTTATAAGATATTCACAGCTATCCTAAATGATAGGATTGTTCGGGCAATTGAACCTGTGTGGCAAGAAATGTATGAACAACAAGGCTCAAAGAAAGGCGTAGCCGGATGTCGGGAGAACCTGCTCATCGATAGATGTGTCTGCAAAGATGCAGCATTCTACCAGCGTGACCTATCGATGGCCTGGATTGATTATCGGAAAGCTTTCGATTCGACCTACCATAGACTTATCATCTGTCTTTTATAAATCTTAAAGGTTCATCCGCAAATAATTAGGTGCATAAAGAGATTGATGCCGCTTTGGAAAACCAGATTTACTATCTCACCTGGAAAAAATCGTGTGACAACAAACAAGGTCACCTTTCAGAGAGGTGTCTTTCAGGGCGACACCATGAGCCCACTCCTCTTTTGCCTTACATTATTGCCACTGACTCTAGCACTGCGCCATTCCGACGGGTAATTGTGCGGCAAACCTGCAGATCGAAAGTACAAGGTCACTCATGTATTTTACATGGACGATCTTAAGATCTATGCTAAAAACAGAGAGCAACTGCATCTAGCTCTAAGGATTGTCGAACGATATACTAAGGAAATTGGACTGGAATTTAGGTTAGACAAATGCGCCAAGGTTTATTTGAAGCGAGGAAAACTTACTGGCATCCCTGAAGATCCTGAGCTCGTTGATAGAAGCGCCATACGACACCTTTGCCCTGGAGAGACTTATACATACCTGGGCGTGCCACAGAGCCGCATTCAGGATGTGACATCTATAAAGGATACTCTCCGAAGCAGATACAAACGTCTCATCCGACAGATTTGGTCTTCCGAACTGTCGGCGAGGAACAAAGTATCCGCAACGAACATACTTGCCGTCCCGGTACTACTCTATTCATTTGGAGTAGTTCCATGGGCGAAGAACAAGCTCTAATCTCTTGATATCGGGACAAGAAAGGTTATGCACATGAACAAAAGCATGCATCTTAACTCTTCCGTTCCGCGACTGTGCATCTCACGCCGTCAAGGGGGTCGCCGCATATTGAGTCTTGAATGTCTTCACAACAGGATTATTCTGGGTACAGCACATAGAGTTGCAAATGGAAGAGACCCTCTTCTTAAAATGGTCAGGAATCATGAAGAAGTGGGCAAAGGAGCATTTCTGTACAAAGCAGCGGAGGAGGCTGCTGAAACTCTCGAACTTGACTTCAGTATTAGGGGTGAGCAAAATGCATCAAGTCTTATTTATCTCGAGTACTCACTCCTTAAAGCCCGGATTAAAAAATAACAAGAGAAAAACTTTCATGAACAGCTCCTCGATAAGAGGATGCACGGTATCTTCCACAGAAATGTGAAGGATCAGTTAATGTCTTTTGAGCTAACGTTTGCTTTCCTTAAATCGCCCGGATTGAAGTCTGGTACAGAGGGTTTCATTTTTGCATGCCATGACGGTGTCATTTCTACCTTAACATACCGTCGCTACATTTTGAGCCAAGACATTCCCGATGATAGCTGCAGGGCGTGCCATGCACACCCCGAGCATTTAGCTCACATACTATCTAG
>NC_046660.1:66953945-66957916 GCF_010883055.1 Belonocnema kinseyi
GACCTTATAAGGGAGTTGCAACGATTGTACCCGGAATATTCTGTTAAACTGATCGTCCTTATCTTCGGCGCTCTTGGAGGTGCCAAGCTTTCACTTGCTAATGGCCTAAAAACTATTAATCGGACCCTGTAGTTTTCCTATTAATAATCTTTGATAATGGGTGTAAACTGGCCTAAAAAAAAGTTGATTCCCTTAATAATATAAAAAATATCGAGAAAGTAAAAAGTGAGAGGTTGGATTTGGGTGACTTTTTCCTTCCTCTTTTTTCAATTCTTTTTTTTTTTTTCTTATAAGCTGAAAAATGAGGTATTTTGGAAATCTCGTTTTTTTTTTAAATTGTGAATCTCTTTCCTGTGTATTGTACATAAAAATATTCACGAAAAAATAGATTTCTTTTCGATCCTAAACAAAAAAATATTAATAGAAACATTAAACTTATGATACGTTCCAATCTGCAGGATTTGCTAATGAATACTATAAGACTTCTTTCAGTTGAGTTAAAATAATTTTACCTTAATTTCTTAAAGGAAATCTTTTTATTTATATTTTTGAAAAAGGAATGTATTAAATATTAACAATTTCAGAAATGCTTTACACATTTTTTTAATTGTTTCTTTTCCTATTTGGAAATTGTAATAATCACATAACTAAATAGACTGATTCAGAATCACCCACATATTTCATTGTGCGATAAACAAATTAAAACAGCTTTGATCGAAAAATAATATTTTCCTAATTTTCAGATTCAAGCAATAATTATATGATTACTAAAACTAACTTCATAAATCTACAAAAGTCACAAAGTGAATAATCTCACTAATTATCAGAGAATTAACCTAAAGTGATTTTTTCCACAAAAACGATCTTTGAGAGTTTTTAAACCGAGCAACGAGCAGCCTCCAAACCACTTTCGACTCATCGACTTGCCGTTAGAGCAAAACCGCGAAAATTACTCTATGATCAAGCGAGTGACATTTTCAAATTTTATAGCTTATACATTTTTCTTAAATTTACATATAGACAAGATTTTCAAAAACATCAATTAATTACCTTATAATGATTTTTGAATTTTTAGACCTCCCTGTTACATAATATTTTATATTATTTATAAAATATCTCGAAAACATATCAATTATTTTCACATTATGCGATATTTCAAGGGTTTTAAAAATATTTCAGCAGATTTAAATGCATTCCAATGGGCCACAAAGTATCTTAAAGAAATACAATGTTCTCACAAAACTTAACGAGATTTCCAAAGCTTTTTATGGATTTCATGAGATTTTAAAGAATTTTAAACAAATTTTAAGGAGTTACACAAATTTCAAGGTATTTTAAACAATTTGAAAAGATTGCAAGAGGTTTTAGAGATTTCAAATGATTTTAAAAGATTTGACGAGTTTGTGGGCGAATTTATTTTTATTTCTTTCAAGCGATCTTAAGCGAATTCTAAAGCTTCTCTACGGATTTCAGAGGATATCATAAGATATCAACTGATTTGACCATTTTACAGGATTTTTCGGGATTTCTAAGACTTTCAAGGCATTTGAATGATTTTAATGGATTGTAATATATTGGAGGGGATTTCAAGAGATTAAAAAAATTCTACTATTTTGAAAGATTTCAATGAATTATAAAGGAATTTGAAGGATTTTCACAATTTTTAAATTTTTTCATCAATTTAAGAGATTTAAGAAACTTCAAGAGACTCGAAAAAGAGTCAGGGATTTGAAAGATGTTAAAAGGGATTTCGAACGTTTCAAGGTGTCGAAAGATTTCGACGCAATTCACCGAACTGTAAGTTTTTTTGAAAGGTTTTAATAATTTTTCGCGGATTATAGAGAATTATGAGGGATTTTTATGGCATTTTGAAGATTTCAAGAGATTTCAAGGAACAGTTTTTCAAGGATTTTTAGGAATTGCCAGGAAGATCAATCGGTTTAAAGAGATTTCAAGAACTTATGTAAAATATCAATGGAATTCGAGAAGATTTCAAAAAATTTTACATGATTTAAAAAATTTGAAAGTATTTATGAAATTTTCAAAAGAATTCAGTCGAAAGTGGTGTCAATTAGCATATTTGAAGGCAAAAAATGGAAAAGAGGAAATTTACGTAAGAAATACGCAAAAAGGAGATCAAAAGAGGGGAAACAGGATATTTTTAAATGAAAAAACGGAAAGATGAAACATTTATTTACAAATGTAGATACTAAAAAACAATTTTTCTATTATAAATTTTATGATCTTAAAATAATTGTGAATGGATTTTCAGTGAATTTGCCAATAAAGAATTTACTTTTAAACATTGGATATAGTACTGAAGTTTTTGGAAATCAGTTCACGGTAATATAAAAAAAGTCAGACAAAGAATAAAATTGGTTAAATCAACAATTTCTATACGTTTACAATCTTTCCTATACTCAAAAACATGTTCCGTTTTAAAAACACTACCACTAATAATTAAATCATGATATTCATGAGTTTAATTAAATATTTCTTTCCAAAATTTGTCATTTCGTCCTTCCTATAATTAATATTTTTAATGTCAATTTAAAACTGCAGTTTTTAATGATCTTAACGTTAAATCTTAAATTGAATACAGTTGAACAAGTAAAAACATTATTTTAAAAACTGAATTTGTATTCTCTCTGGTTTTGTTTATAACTATCAAAACACTTAATTTTTCAAGCTTTAAATAAAAAAATGTTCAGTTTTAGAAGCTTAAATTTGAAAATATTTACCTGATAGTTTCCTTATTTGGATTCGGTCAATTCGGAAGATTAAAAAATTGTTAATGCACATTTTTTAATACTTCTTTCAGAATTATCCAATTTTTAAGGACACTCATTTTGAGGTTGTTTAGTTTTGGACGTTTCTAATTTTTAATTGTAGAAATTTTGAATAGCTTAGTTTGTAAAAGTGCCTAATTGTAGAGCCCGTAGAATAAAATTTATTCAGATTGACAGCATACAAAAATAATTTGTTATTTTAAATGCCTGTCTGCTAGTGCATAATGTGTATTTCTTATAGACAGCTCATATTATTTTTTCACGAAAGACATATTATAATCTTTGGTAATTTTAAAAGTTCTATCAGTAATTAAGCAAGCAAATATGTAAGATGTTGAGATCTGAGATAAAAAGTCTCTGTTCATCGACTTTATTTACTTTAAAGAACAATTATAGCAATGTGATCAGATAGAAGCTACAAAAACGAGTATACATACATAAAGTAGCGATTCATTTAGTCACTTTTCCCAAGAAATTAAAAAAAAAAAACAGTTTCCAGCTTTTTCCATTGTTCTTATTCAGGAAGAATGAAACTTTTTACCTGCATTTTTCTTGTTACATGCTTGAGTTTTCTAAATTTCCAACGTAAGTGTAATATCAAATTATAATTATTATTTATCCAAAATATTATATATGTTCTCAGAAATCTTTTCCTCTTTCAAAGGGCTTCAAAATTAGACAATACTTAAAAATAAAACTGCTCCATCCAATATGAAAGTAAAAATGAGAAAATCGATTTAAATATGACTAATTCCATATGGTATGGAACAGTTAAAATATTGCCACGTCTAAAAATTGAAAATGTGTAATTTTAAGTTCTACGCATTGAAGCCTTATAGATAAGGATGTATCTACAAAAATAGATTTATAGGCTTTAATTTTTTAGTGGCTGAATTAATTCTGCGTAAATCGGGAGATCAGACAGAAAAATTTTAATTGAAATTAAATTGATTAAACCTATTATACTTACAAACAAAAAACTGAAATCCCACCGAAAACAGCTGCAATGAAAAAAAATGTATCCAATACATGAATTAATGAACTCGAAGTTTCTCATAGTGATTAGGAATTAAATTCAGATAAAAATATATCAGGAAATTTGTTTATAAATACTCCTATGTTGTCTTCTACCCCGGTGTCTATTCCTGGGGGGGGGGAGGTAGACTTGTGGAGGCAGGGTAG
>NC_046660.1:66958016-66959912 GCF_010883055.1 Belonocnema kinseyi
ATATATAACTAAAAACATCAAATTCGAGGTTTTTACATCTTTCGATGTCAGTCAGCTGCGTCTACGATCTGCCTCTTCCCGTGAGAATGTAGTGGTAAGCATCCACACACGCACACACACTTTCGATCTGCAGGTTTGCCGCACCAGTACCCGTTTGAATGGCGAAGTGCTAGAGATAGCAGCAATAATGTAAGGCAAATGAGGAGTGGGCTCATGGTGTCGCCCTGAAAAACACGTCTCTGAAAGGTGACCTTGCTAGTTGTCACACGATTTTTTCCATATAAGATATTAAATCTGGTTTTGCAAAGCGGCATCAATCTCTCTATGCACCTAACGATTTGCGGATGAACCTTTAAGCTTTCCAAAAGGCAGATGATAAGTCTATGGGAGGTCGAATCAAAAGCTTTCCGATAATCAATCCAATCCATCGATAGGTCACGCTGGTAGAATGCTGTATCTTTGCAGACACATCTATCGATGAGCAGGTTCTCCCGACATCCCAGTACGCCTTTCTTTGAGCCTCGTTGTTCATACATTTCTTGCTACACAGGTTCAATTACCCGAACAATCCTATCATTTAGGATAGCTGTGAATATCTTTTACAGTATTTTCAGGCAAGTGGTTGGCCTGTTGGCCCTGCATTCTTGATCAGGTGTTATGAGGGCATCACACAGCTCCTTGAAGCTATTTATATTTTCTGAGTCTTCGTCCAGTCTATGCTGCACTTCGTAGACTTTTCTCCAAAATACTTCGACCTCCTCTGGTTTGGGCGGGTGGTCAACAGTAACTGGAGGGTCTTGGAAGAGTCGAGATGGGTAAGAGAGAAACAGTTGATTTTCTCTGACCCACCTTTCCCTCTGCTTTAGACTTCTCTTAGCGTCAGATAGTATCCGTATTCTGTCAATAGTATGCTGCCTGATGGTCAGCAGCTTTGACTTGTTAAGTGTGTGATAACGGGTCCGGAGTTCGCGCGCGAACTTTCGAACCTTGGCGGTAAAATTCCTGCCAGATGTGATGTAGTCAATCTATAATTTTAGGGATAAACTCGAGTGCGAAACATGAGATATGTGATGAGAATGTGTTCGTTAAAGCCAAAGGAGCTTTGACAAAAGAGAATTCACAATCACCACATTACTGTTGTCGATACTTTCACCTTTAGTTTTAAAAAGTCTGTGCAGAAAGATCGAGCGCGGAGCGCGAGGTAAATACAAGATTGAGCGTGAAGCGCGAGTTAAATGCATTATCGAGTACGAAGCACGAGGTTAATACAATATCGCGCGTGAAGCACGAGTAAAATATATTATCGAGCGCGAAGCGCGAGAACCAACAGTCGCGGGCCCTAGGTGTGCTCAAACTTGCGAGCGCTGCGAGCCGGGCGTGAAAAGAATGTGCCCGCGAGGCGGGCAGATTCTTATTTTCTAGAGATATATAACTTTTTTGTACAGTATTTTTTATCAGCAGAGTCCTTAAAAGTATCAGAAAAAAATATCTTATGATTTTTAAGTTGCTGCTTAAAAACTTTTTGTCGAAAAAAGGGTTCTGTCGAACTGGAATTATATTTCGTCGCGACGCATTTTAAGTTTGATTATATATACCTATACACAATTCGTGTATACGGGAATTTTCAAAACGCCTTCAGGATTTGTACGAAAATGTATGGAGATATAATAGTAGGGCTCACTGAACACCCTACATTGATGTATGTCAAAACGACAAAAATGAGAACCTCAAGAGTCCAGCAATTTGTTCACACGCCGCCACTTGAAATTTTCCGAGAGGCAATTCCAAGTGAATGCCTAACGTGACAAATTGAGGATTCTTGAGCTTCAGCGACGAGTTTGCCTACCCCCTTGTAAAGTAATTACTATTGTTTCGGCACATCTGCCGCTGGCCTGT
>NC_046660.1:66960012-66974045 GCF_010883055.1 Belonocnema kinseyi
TAAAAATTTCTCATAAGGACAACCGCAGGATTTCGCCAGGACCGGGTGCTAATCTGGAAAATTGCACCTGCTCCCAGCGAAATCGCGGTAAAATTTCAGCCACAACCACGTCTCACGACCGTGAGACAGGTGGTTCCAGTCTGTAAAGGAATCAATACGACGATCCAGTATAAGCCTCGTGCACCCTAAGAACACGGAAAGACCCAAGGACTACCACCTTCTGCATTTTTCCCGCAAGTGTTTTAGCATATTGTTGACACGCAGGGATGATTTTAGGCCATTATCAAGTGAGAGCTTGGCACCTCCAAGAGCGCCGATGATAAGGACGATTAGTTTAACAGTATATTCCGGATACAATCGTTGCAACTCCCTTATAAGGTCTCGATACCTCTCTTTCTTTTCGTTCTCCCTGGTTATGATGTTTTTGTCAGCTGGTGCCGAGAATTCAATAACGAACATGGTTCGCTTCTCGAAGTCAAGAAGAACCATGTCAGGCCTCGAGTGAGCAGCAGAAACAGCTGTCGAGAATATAAAGTTCCAGTATATGCGGCACTTCTCATTTTCGACAATTGACTCGATTTCCCTAGGAGCATTTAGAGGAGCGATATTAAGGTTAATGGCGTAAGAGTGACAGAAATGGTAATAAAGCACTCTTAGTGCCGCATTGTGCCTTTGAATGTAGGTCTTTCCCATGTGAGGTGGACAACTAGATAGTATGTGAGCTTAATACTCGGGGTGTGCATGGCACGCCCTGCAGCTATCATCAGGAATGTCTTGGCTCAAAATGTGGCGACGGTATGTTAAGGTGGAAATATGACACGGTCTTGGCATGCAAAAATGAAACCCTCCGTACCAGACTTCAAACCAGGCGATTTAAGGAAAGCAAACGTTAGCTCACAAGACATTGACTGATCCTTCACATTTCTGTGGAAGATACCGTGCATCCTCTTATCGAGGAGCTGTTCACAACAGTTTTTCTCTTGTGCTTTCTTAATCCGGGCTTTCAGGAGTGAGTACTCGAGATAGATAAGATTTGATGCATTTTGCTCACCCCTAATACTGAAGTCAAGTCCGAGTGTTTCAGCAGCCTCCTCCGCTGCTTTGTACAGAAACGCTCTTTTGCCCACTTCTTCGTGATTCCTGACCATTTTAAAAAGAGGGTCTCGCGCGTGCACGCGCGCGTGTGTGTGTTATTGTAGAGCACAAATGTAATAATCGTTTGATTCAAAGTTTAAAAACTCATTGGAAAAGTACTTAGAAAAATCATTTTTTCATGTCGTGCGTACATACAGTCGACTTTGTAGTGTAAATTGTTAACCAGTGGTTCTATGGAAATTCTTAAAAGTTTAAGTTATACTTGTGCAGAAAACCGTTATAAATGCAACTTTTTTTCTTACAAAATTAGGTGCAGAAGGATTTCGAAATATCCCTCCCAAGAGCCTTATAGTAGAAATGTCGGATATCTCTTTTTATCTCGGAATATTCACCCCATGGTGCCTCCCAGGAAACATTCCGTATTGGTTGCAACCTGATCACGCGCGTCATGCGACCCACCTTCAAGGTTTTATACGAACAAGAAGTAACGAAACATCTATTACGAACTTCCTTCAACATCGATTAGGAACATGGCCTCATAATCATTTTCACTTCGCTCCAACGCAAGCTAAAATACATTTCAACGAGGGCGAATGGTATTTCGTTAGATTTTTCGATGAGTACACTGCTTATCGTGTACATCGAGCAGAACAACCTAATTTTCCACCAAACGAACACATTTATATAGTTGTGCCAGGAGGCCCTGTCTATGCTGGAGAATTACGAAGATTTACTCCGCCAGAGGTAACCAATAATCACTGAGGGTCAAATCCCGTTTACCTCCTGGGACAGGCTCGGAATATCCCATATGCGTCTCACGACATCCTACAGGTATCTTTTTTTTCGTCTTTTTTCCAGAAGATTTTATACCAAGTATTACGTTCCGTATTTTAAAAGTATACTGGAGCTTGAATTGAAACAGTGGGGTCGAGAGAGGATTACTCAACCATGCGTGAAGCACCAGCAGCGATTTGAAATGCTTCATACGGCCTTCATTGTTTATGTTTGGACGGACTAGATTGAGTGTCAAGGCGGAGGTAAGCAATGCCCACCGTCAACCACAAAATGGGCACAATAGAAGAGTTTCACTTACACTTTCTTTCTTTTTTTCTATTTTCTTTGCGATTCAATAAAGTCATGTAATAGTTTAAAGGTACTTTCTTGTTATTTAATTAATTAGCAAAACATTCATGCAATTCTTTCTGAGATAAAATCAACTTTTTTTAACGTGCTGTACAACCATGACGTTTTACTTAAAATTATTTAATTCAGATTACTCATCAGTTGATAAATTGGAAATATGCCATTTTTTAGTTACTTAAATTCTTTTTTAACTTACTATATATTTCATAATTGTTCCAATTTTTTATTTCATACCAGGCTTGAGCTACAAGCTTCTTTAAGTACTTTCGTCAATGAAATATATAGTTTTCAACACCTGAAACACGCGTTTGTTAGTTCTTGGACTCAATGATATATTTACCTTGCGCTGCGCACTCGGGCTTTGTATTTTCCCTATATTTGCGCACAGCACTTTTGAAATTAAAAGTAAAAGCATCGCCAACTGTAATAACGTACAAATTTTATTCTTCAAGATTAATGTTTGTTTCTTATTTTGTATTAAATTTCAATCTCAGCTGCCTTGAGAAATTTATCATTTAAATACATTTTTATTAATACAATTCATAATAACGCACTTTTCAATAATAAAAACAAGACAGTAAAAAAAATATGTCTCTTTGATATTGGTGCATATAATGAAATAAAATACAATACATTTATTGAAGTGATCAATTTCTCAAAGTAGGTTGCGAATAAAGGTTAATGCCAAATAAGGAAGAAATATTAAATTAATCATGAAAAGTAAAATTAGTTTTTATTATTTACTATAATAGAGTTGAACATAATGTAGACAATTTTGCGTTTTGAACAAACGTCAATCAAGTGCTAAGCACGAGATATGCGTTTACACTGCTAAAAATAATATTAAATTTAATATACCTATATGTATTAAAATTGATGTATCGACTTACGCGTTGGCATTCACCGAGAACAGACGTGTTTGAGGTTTGTTCCGTGAATTGATAAATCTAAATAAGTGTGTGAATGGTCACATAGCGCTGTTTGATTTAATTTGCAATGTAAAATTAATCAAATTTAAAATGGCAACTAATGAAGACATTATGAAACTCCTTCAGTGTATTCAGAATAATGTTAAGGATTGAAAGAATAAATTAAACTCAGTGTGTGAAGATTATAAGGAATTGAGAAAAGTGACTGACAAGATTTTGAATTACCTGTCTGTGTACAAAAATAAGTGCCGGGGACTTGAAGAGAAAAATATCTTTTTTGAGAAGAAAGTGCAAAATTTTGAGAGGAAAATTGATTTCCTCTTAAATAAAGAAAGAGCCAAAAATATTGTGCTATATAATGTGAAGGACACTGCCACGGAAAATGCTGATTTACTCTCTACGATCAAACAGATATTCGCCAATGCCAATGTGAACATTCCTGAGATAAATATTATGAAAGCTATAAGATTAGGAATTCAAGAAGGTTCAAGGCCAATACTGGTTTTCTTTGCAAATGCGAAATGCAAAAATGCCATTTTCCAAAATGCGAAAAACCTAAGAGCTATGAATATAACGTTCTCGAACGATCTCACAAAAACACAGAGAATTGAGAGGCAAAAGTAATACAATACCCTTCTGCCATTTGAAAAACAACTGGAACAACGAGGAAGAGCAGCAATTATTAAAGCGAACAAAATAATAATAGATGATAACCCTTATGATATCAAAGCAGTGAAAAACTACCTCGACCCCGGTAACCTAGAAGAATGCGAAAATGATAGTATTTACAATGCAGACAGTGATGAGTCTTCAACCTCCAGAAATTCTACAACTAGCCGAAAAAGAGGTAGGCCGCAAGGCTCTAAAAATTTATTGGAAAAAAGGTTAAAACTCCAAGAACTCGACAGTTTGGAGCTCCAATTAGACAATTTCTACATAGTTCAAAGCCAACGCCAATGGTAAAAGACAACCAAGTAATGAAATCATAGCTTGTCACAAAACCAAAAAATCTTTGCATCTTTTCTTGAAATGCTAGTGGCTTCGTAAATTTAATAGATCTCCTCAGTGAAGTAGGCAATAGTCATATTATTTGTGTCTGTGAAACTTGGCTTATGACAACACCATTCATCAATACACAAAAAGGATCCAGGAAATTCAATGTCATATACAGTCCAGCGACAAGAAAAGCTACGAGGGGAAGAACGAAAGTAGGCCTGCTTATCGCCTTTGACGTTTGTAAATATCAAGCAGAAACGCTCCATTTATGCGAAGAATGTATCTTTCTTAAACTGGTAGGTGACAATTTTGAATTTATTGTCGGTGTACTCTACGCAAACTTCAGCACTGATATAAAGCTTTTTCTAACTCAGCTTAATGAAATAGCAGATTCAATTCTCTTAAAGTATCCTAACCTGTCTCTTTTTATAGGGGGAGATTTTAATGGTAGAGTTGCGAATTTAAATCAATTCTGTGAGGAAATATTACCTGGAAATGTAGGCATTTGTTGCACGAGGGGGACTTTGGATACTGAATTGAACAATCGAGGACAAAAGTTGTTGGTATTCATGGAGAGCATTGGCTTTATTTTACTAAATGGTAGAACCTCTAGTGATAATCCTGCGCAATTTACTTTTGCTAACAACATAGGGAAGTCTATCATTGATTTAGTCTGGGTTAATATAAAGGGAGCCATCAGTATTAGAGACTTGAATGTATTGCATATTGCCACTTTTTTAGACCATTTTCCAATTGCAGTTACATTAGACACTATTCTGAGAGACATTATTGAAGATCTGCGTCAAAAGGAGGAATGATTTCGAATATGAATAAAAAAGTAGGTCTGTCAAAACCCTGGTTTGACGCGGAGTGTCTGGAATTCAAAAAATTACTGAAATAAATGCTCAAAGATTGTAAAAGGGGGTTGTTCGGACCTGATTTAGTAACTCTCTATAATAATAAAAAAAGGAGTACAAAAATCTCTCTCAAAGAAAAAGACAAGCTTACGACCTTTCAAGCTTAGAGCTAAAGATTCAAAGACTTTCTGAAAAATAATAAATTGTCATAAATATAAACCCATTAGTAAAGACTTGATAGAACTATAAAGGTGGTTTAAATATTTTCAAACAATATATCCCAACCGCAAAGATATAACTTTGACTATCATAAATAATCATAACTGTAACCCTAGCTTAGACTCAACGATTACAGTTGATGAAATTTTAATAAGCCTTCAAAAATGTAAAAACGGCAAATCTGCAGGACAGGACGGGATCACTTACAAATGTCTTTAAAATTTACAGAATACCAATCAGGATTCAGAAAGAATTGTAGCTACCTAGACAATGTTTTCTCCCTAAACGCTTTAATTCAAAATCGACCCTGTTTGGATAGGGGTAAGCTTATCGTGTTATTTGTAGATTTTCGAAGTGCATTTCCTTCGATAAAACATGATCCTTTATGGAGAAAAATGTTTGCGATGGGTACAGGCTCTAAATTGATAAAAAGAGATATTTCGGGTTTCACTCGTGTAAAAAACTACGAATTGTTTGCCGACGTTTCGTGAACATTGCAGTTCACATCTTCAGGGCTGACCTGAAACTGAGGTATCAGTTCATGATATTCTTAGGTATACTTTCTACGATGCCTGTGATTGGCCAGAGCGCACCACCGTGGGGACTGGTCGAACTTGATTGGCCCATCAAGTCTTTTTTTTTTAATCCGGGAGAACGGAAAGCCAAATCGGATTGGTATTATATCCATTGTCCCTATTGATGTCATTAGGGTTTTTTAAGATTTCGATTGCTGCTCTATGTTTTCTTGGGAATTTGTTGTGTGTTTTTGCAATGACTGTTGTTTCATCAAATAAAATGTTATGTCCTGTTTCGATATGATGTTCAGCTAGTGCTGATTGCGTGAAATGTTTTAGTCTGACTTTACTTTCATGTTTCTTTATACGTTGGCTACCGCTCTGCCGGTTTCTCCAATATAGACTTCGCCACAAGAACAAGGGATTTTATATACTCATGGATCACTGAGAGGTGCCTTTTTATCTTAAGGATTATTTCGTAGTTGTCGTAGTTTCGCAGGTGGTTTAAATATAATTTGGATGTTGTGTTTGTTTAGAATTCTTCCTATTTGTTCTGTGACACCTTGGATGTAGGGTAGGGTGGTGGTCATTTTTCTCTCTCTTTCTTTCGTAGGTTGTGTTGACTTGCTTTTTTGAGTGTGTTTTCTTATTGCTTTATCAATTTGTTTGTTTGTGTAATCGTTCTGTATTAGGATTTGTTTAACATTTGTAATTCCTTTTGTAAGTTATCTTTGTCTATTATTGAGACAGCTCTGTATACAAGGGAGTTGATGACCGATTGTTTTTGAGATGGGTGATGGTGGGAGAAGGCATGTAGGTATCTATTTGTATGCGTGGGTTTTCTGTAAACTTCATGTCCTAATGTGTTATCAGAATTTTTGTAAACTAATACGTCCAAGAAAGGCAATTTTCCGTTTTGTTCTATTTCCATGGTGAACTGGTTATTAGGATGTAATTGATTGATAAAATCGAAAAACTTATTTAATTCATCTCGTCCATGTCGCCAGATGACAAATGTGTCATCAACGTAACGGAACCAAAATTCGGGTTTAAGTTTGGTTTGGTTGAATATTTTAGTTTCTAGATGTTCCATAAAGACATTGACTATTACAGGTAAGATGGGGGATCCCATTGCTGCCCCTGAGGTTTGTTCGTAGAATTGGTTATTGAACGAGAAGTAAGTATTATTGAGACAGTGTTCTATCGAAGGTACAAGCTCGGAAGGGAAGTTTGTGAAAGATTTAATAATATGAATTGTATCCGAGATTGGTACTTTCGTAAAAAGAGGTACTATGTCGATACTCACTATGATGTCTTGAGGTTGAATGTGAATCTGTTGTATCTTCTTACTAAAGTCAAATGAGTTTTGGACGTGAGTGATGGAGTTTCCTGTAAAAGCATTTAATTTCACAGCGAGGAAACGTGCTTTTTTCGGCTTTTCGCAGTTTCAAACTTAAACATTAGTTTCTTGAATTCTTTATACTGTTATAAAAGAAACTAAAATTTCGGATTCAAAATCCCCTCTTCCTTTCTGATAAAAAAAATCGAACTCGAAATCGAACGAAAATTCATTTATAAAATTTAAAACACTTAAAAGCATATTAATGGTTGAATTTTCAACCAAGAATGCAATAGATAAATTTTCAGTCAAAAAAATTAATTTTCAACTAAAAGTAAAAAATCATTTCCAACTTAAATGATGAATCTCCAACTGTATTGAATTTTTCGTCCCAAAAAGTGAATATTCAACTTAAATGATGAATCTTCAACTCATATAGTTAAATTTAACAATAAATTGTTTTATCTTTCGAGTAGTATGAATAGCCATGAAAAAAAGTTAATCTTGGATAAAAATGGTCACAAAAATTTCCAAAATGCTTTCACTTTTCGAATTTTTCAACCAAAATAGCTGGTAAACTAACTCGTCATTTCTCCTAACACCCTTAAAACGTGTGATAAAGCACAATCCAATGCAAGTATTTTTTCAAAAGTTATCCAATATACAGACGACAAGAACAACGACAGCTACAATAACAACGATACCGACCAGAACGACAGACAAACAGACACCGACGTAAAAACTTTTTTTTCTGAAGCATGGGGCCATAAAACGTCGACATTTAATAGAATCCGCGAAAGTCATTTTTCACATAAAACCAAGAATGTAAAATTTTTTAATATACACCATACTCATTATTTGTTTCCAATCTGCAGGGTTGTCCTATGAATATTATAAAACTTCTTTCAATTGAGTTCAAATAATCTTATCACAATTTCTTGAAAGAAACGTTTTTACTTCAATTCTTGTAAAAAAGAATGTATTAATTATTAGCAAATTTATAAATGCATTACAAATTTCTGCATTGTTCCTTTTCGTATTTGTAAAATGTTATAATCTAATTTAATTTTAATTGAATTAAGATCAAAAACGTCACTATTAATTATTTTCCACTATTGAGATGGAAATTTCTAAACAGGCTCGAGCTTGAATAACTTTTACCTATCTCATTGCGCATGTGCAGTGACACCTTATAACCGACGGCAGGTTTTAAACGTACACATAGACAAGATTTTCAAAAAGGAACGTCCATTAATTACGTCAGGGTGATTTTTGAAATCTCAAAGCGTGAATGAAATTTCAAGTCATTTTTAAATATTTCAAGATTTTGAGGTATTTCAAAGGACTTCAAAGTACTTCAAAGAATTATAAATTTCTTACAGAATTTAACGACATTTTAAAAGCTTTTTAAGATTTCATAAGGTGCCAACGGATTTAACCCATTTTTAAGGCTTTCTAAATATTTTACGGGATTTTGCGGGATATCTAGGACTTGTAATAGCGTTTAAAATATTTTAATGGATTTTAATATATTGGAAGGGATTTCAAGAGATTCGAAAAAAGTCCACTATTTTGAAATATTTCAATGAATTTGAAGGATTTTCACCATTTTTAAAAGGTTCTCATTGATTTTAAGAGATTTAAAAAGAAGTCACAGAATTTTAAAGGATTTCAGGTGATACTAACGTATTTTCATGAATTATGAAGGATTTGAGGAATTTTTGTGGAGACTTGCAAGATTTTAAGATATTTAAATAGATTTCAAAGTATTTTAAGGGATTTTAAGACATTTAAAGTATATACACGGATTTTAGAGGATTTCGTTAAATATCAAAAGATTTAAAGAAATTTTAAGGGATTCCGAATTATGTCAAGGATTTTAAAGGATTTTGATGAATTTTAAACTATTTTAAAATATTTTAATATATTG
Organism: Belonocnema kinseyi; assembly: GCF_010883055.1. Lineage (NCBI taxonomy): Eukaryota > Metazoa > Arthropoda > Insecta > Hymenoptera > Cynipidae > Belonocnema > Belonocnema kinseyi. Next base: position 66,969,036 of record NC_046660.1, read on the forward strand.
TACGGAATTTCAAGAGTGGCTCGTAAGATTTCGACACAATTTCACAGTTTTTAAAAATGACCAGGAAGGTCAATTGTTTAAAAGAGATTTCAAGAGCATATGCAGAATAGCAAAAATTTCAGTGTATTTCGCGTCAAGTATGGTGTTAATTATCCCTTTTTTTAAGTAATGGGGATGAGGAAATTTACGTGAGAAATGCGCAAAAAGGAGCTCAAAAGAGGGGAAATAGGGTAATTTTTTCATGAAAATGGGGAAAGATTAAACATTTATTTTCGAATGTAGATAATAAGAAACAATCTTTTTATTATAAGTTTTATATTTTTAAATAATTTTGAGTGATTTTTCAATGATTTCTGCCATTAAATAATTTATTTATAAAAATTAGATATACACTCAAAAAAATGTCTGGTTAAATATGCCCTTACTATTTTTTATGGTTAGAGTAACCAGAATTCTAGTTAAATCAATCAGAAATTCTGATTAATTTAACCAGAAAAGAATAGTCAGGAAATATTTAACCAGAATTCTGTTTGATTTAACCAGACATTTTTTGAGTGTACTTAAGTATTGGAAATCAGTTCACGGTTCTATAAAAAAAGTCAGACAAAAAATTAAATTGGTTAAATCAACAGTTTCTATATGTCTACAATCGTTTTCATAATAAAAAAAATCCTTTTTAAAGAACACTACCATTAATAATTAAACTGACATTTATAAGTTTAATTACATAGCTGCCCTGATTTGAGAAACACCGTTAACTGCAAAATGAACGAAGCCGAGAAAATCGACGAAAACTGTTGCAATCTTTACTCGCGTGTATCGCAGATTCTAATTTATTTTCTGCAGTTTTTTTTGTTGTTCTTGACTAATTTACATATAAACTTGTCATTTTTTAAACAAAAATTGTTTAAAAATGTTAATTAATTATCTAAAATGCAATTAATGGTGTTGATTGGGATGCTGAAATTCAGAAAACGCCGTAACGGGCAGTTACGGCTCTCTTCGAACCACGGACCTCAGAAATAGGCCTGTCGTGATTTGAGAAAACACCGTTCACAACAAAAGAATTTCGCAGCTAAAAATAAATGCATTTACGGCGTTTCTCTAACCACAGACGTTTTTTTCGAGGTTCCATGATTCCGGAGAACGGTGTAAGCGCGTACGGACCTCTTGGAAATCACGAAGGCTCGAGATCACCGCCCGATAATCTAGTAAAGTCCTTTACTGCCCGTTGCGGCTTTTTCTCGAATTTTTCTGTGACGTATTCATCTGTCATTGATTTGAGCCTGCAGTTTTCGGTCAGTTACGGCTATCTTCCAAATGACGACTCGCCAAATTTTGCAGTTAACGGCGTTTTTCCAAAAATTAGCAATAATTATTCTAAAAGTTATTAACAGTTTGAAAAAATTATTTTAATAGTCAGGTGCATCTTTTCTTCACGATTCCAACGATATAAAAAACTCATTTTTCGATTTTTTGAGGTTAACGGTGTTTTTTCAAATCACGGAAGATACCTATTTCCAAGATATGCAATTTCGTCCCTAGTATTATTAATACTTTGATTATTAATTTAAAACTATAATTTTCAATGATTTTAAAATCTAAAACTAAAATTAAAAGCAGTTAAACAATTAATCGTAATCTACTTATTACTCTTTTTTGTTTTCTTTCTTGATTTTAACTAAAAGATTTGCTATAACTAACTGTAAAAAAATATTATTTTCCTTTCTCTAAATCAATTATTACTTAGTTTTAGAAGCTTAAATTTGAAAATATTTATTTGAAAGTTTCCTGATTTAAAATCGATCAATTCGGAACATTAAACAATCTGTAATGCTTAGTTTTTAATACTTTTTCAAAATCATTCAATTTTGAGTTTATTCAGTTTTTGGCGTTTCTAATTTTACATTGCTGAAAATTTGAATAGTTTATTTTGTGTCGGTGTCTAATTTTAAAGCCCGTAAAATAAAATGTATTTAGATTGGTTAAACCTGACAATCAAATGTTCTAAAGGGAGAGGCTGTATTAATATAGAACAATTATTTGTTATTTCAAATGTCTCTTTGTTGGTGAGTTGTCAGATATAAGCTATAAAAACAAGTACATATAGCAGCGATTTATCTAGTCACTTCTCACACAAAATTTAAAAAGCAATAGTTTTCTCTTTTTTCCATTGTGTCTATTCAGAAAGAATGAAGCTTTTTACATGCATTTTTCTTGTTATATGCGTGGGTTTCCTAAGTTTCCAAGGTAAGTGTAATATCATATTATAATTATTATTTATATAAAAATACTATATACGTTCTCAAAAATGTTTGTTTTCCCAAAACCTTGTTCAAAATTATAGACAATATGTCAAAATAAAACTGCTCCATGTAATGTGGAATCAATTTCGGGTGAGTCTGTATAAAGAATCAGGTTTTCGCAGTTTTGTATATGGAGTTAACTCTATTCTCGGAAGCTTCATTTTGCAACAATATCAAAAATAGTAAATGCTGCAGACAATTTTATTTAATTTCATCACGTGCTACAGAACAGCCTGCTTTTATTTATTTTATCCTAAAAAGTACAATTGAAAAAATCGATTCGAATTTGATCACATATGGTGTGGAGCAGTTAAAATATTCCCACGTCTAAAAATTGAATATGTGTCATTTCAAGTTCTGCACATTGAAGCTTCAGTAGAGATAAGGTTAAATTCGAGGTTAAATCAACAAAATATATATTTACCCAAGAATTCTATAAAATACCGTATCACAGAATAAAGCAATGATAAAATTTGTTGCAGGAAAGTTTTTAGAAAAGTAAAGTTTTATTCAGACAACTTCGCGTTTTCCAAAACACATGCGTTGTCATGGAAAAACAAAAATAAATGACAAGTAAGAAAACGAAGCTTTAATTTGTTATGGTCTTCATTAATTCTTCTTAGAATTCAGTAAATTAATATACGAGAAATAAAAATGAAATTCAACATTAAATTCCCAGGCGGAAATATTTTTTGGTAGCTTAAACATAGTGTTAAATATTATATTGACAAAACTTCAGACAAAATAACGAATATATTCAGAAAAAGGTCTTCACATTCATTAATTCCGTGAATGCATTAAGAAGATACCAGTAATTCGCGATATACATAATAATAACTTTTTTAAACAAAAAAAAATCTTTTAGGAATTACCAGTAGGTAAATAAATCTAAGATTTAGGAGAAAGTAATGGAACTTATTGAAAAACCAGAAGGAGAAAAAATATTTTTTTTACTTTTTTCCTGTCAAGGGGTACAATTAAATAATTATAAATTGTTAAAACTCAATGAATATAGAACTATAATGAAATAATTCACTCTTTACATTCCGATATTAGGTCAAGGCATTCAGATAATGACACTCATTCTAGATATTACGAGATAATACAATTTTTTAACAATATCAAGTATCTCATAAAAAGTGATATTTAGGATAAAACTTTAATAATTCTCAAAAAGCTAGATAAAATTACGGTTTTCCAGCTGCTTTCGTTAAAAAGTTCCATTCATGCAAAAATAAATTATTTCAATAATAATCAAACAATTTGAATTAAAAAGGCACTCTCCAGGTTCACTCAAAAGACCACAGTATTGATAAAACACTCATAATTCACGATATTCTATGGAAATAACATTGCTTAAATGAACAAAAACTGTTTAAACAATTAAAAATTTATTAGGAAACACATAATCTCTTGCAATTTATTTTTTTTTTGCGTATCTATGAAAAATAAGAAAAAAGCAATAATCAAGTGTAATACTCCGAAAATTTCTTATTAAACTTGCATGGGGTGGTGTTTTTGGTGGTTTTTCATTAGATTATAACATATATTATACTTAAAATTTACAAAAATGTATTTTTCCTCATTTTCTTTTCATGGGAAACTTCATGAGGTGAGGTAAGAGCACCAATTCTTGCCCTTTCCCTCCCACAATTATTGGCGCCCTTCTCTGATTTCGTAGATAATACATGCATGCACATACAATATGTATGTATCCAAAATAAAAGAAAGTCAATTCGGTTTTTGGGATGCCAATAATAGGCCTACGGTGCCAAAAATTGATGCTCTTATCGCAGGCGTCAACTGTTAATATTAGAATTAAAATTAAAAACGCGTATTTACTTTCTTGGGAACGTCATGTGCCGTTTGGCGCACTTGCCGCACGCTGGATATTATGTTACAGAACTTTTTAAAATCAATTGAGAAAGCCTTTCAAGACATTATAAACCTCGGCGGGATTGAATTTGCAAGCAACATTATTTTAGAAATTTCCCGGAATAGAACATTGTTCTTAAATTACGTTGAATTCTTTTAAATATTCTCTCGAATTTTTAACTCTTGATATTACCCAAATAGAAGGAAGGAAGGGATGGGGGTTCAGACTGGGTTTAAGAGGGTAGGAAAAGAAAGATTACGAAAGGGAAAATGTTGGGAAAGGAATGCGGAGAGAAGAGGGGAAGGGAAAAGATGAGTGAAGGATTGAGGAGGAAGGAGGACAGGGGAAGTTCAGGGAAAGGGGAACTTTAGGGAAAGGACTTGTTCAGGGAAAGGACTTGTTTAGGAAAAGGACTTGTTTAGGGCAGTAAGGCAAGTGGCAGCGGAGTACGTCCTTGCGACTTGGAGGCTCGAAGCCGAGTGACGAGAGTTCTTTTCTTTTCAAAACCTTTTATTTATTCAAATTAAATGTGATACAATAGTTGTACATAAGTAATTCTTATTCTTAGTGCTTTACCTATTCCCATAAGGAATTTACCAGCTTAAATTTATCCTTTGTTTTATTTGGTACATTTTCGGTGATTTGTCAAATCAGACGTTAGATATATTTTATTATCGGGAAAATAAGGTTGAGCAAAAACCCATAAATTTATACTCCTCTTGCAACTATCTCAACAAAAAAGAAATAGACTTATAACGCTTATAACTAAGTTATGTACATATATACACGGTGTTCATTGTATCAGAAGGTGGTATGGAAGTTTACATT
>NC_046660.1:66974145-67004808 GCF_010883055.1 Belonocnema kinseyi
TCCAGATAGGAGCCGCATAAAGTATTATCGGCTTAATGAATGCTTTATAAATAATGACTTTATTCTTTGTAGATAATTTACTTCCTCTATTTATCAGTCTGTCGAAAACGCGTTCTTTTAATTACTGAGCGCTTGGGTGCGCGCCGCTACTCCCACCCGACGGACGCGGAAAGCGAGCGTGGGAGTCTCGGAACGATTTTCCTTCCCACTCCGTCCAATTTCGTGAGGCGCGCTCCAATCACGGCATTGCCGCCCGCGCCGTCGTTGCTGTCGCTTGCCGAGCTTGCTCTCTACCCTCTCCCATTACAGTGTCACTTATTACTAGCGTCTACGAGTCAAGGTATTGATTTAATACTACGAAATTACATAAAATTAAACCAATTTTAGAATTAATAATATAAAACTAATTCTATAATTAATAATAAAACTACTCTTATAAGTAATAATAAAATAATTAATCGAATTAATTAAAATAAATATAAAACCAATTTTATTATTAATAATAAAACCAATTTTATAATTAATAATAAAATAACTAATTTTTACAATTTAATAATACGAAATGAATTTAAAAATAACTAGTTTTCATAATTAACAATAAAAATAACTAATTTTACAAGAAAAATTTCAAAATTTAATAATTCATTTCAATCTCTAAATTAATTTAAATTAAATTTTATTATTAATTATTACTGCCTAAGTAGAGCTAGAAAAGAAAACAACGAAGGTCGTCGCAGCGGTAGAGGAAAGGAACCTAAAAACTTGAAAGTAAAACTTCATAAAGGGTTCCTTTCGTCTTCCGTACATTACTGCCAATGGCGTACATCACTCTCTTGATTATTTGTGTACTTTTGAACTCCTTTGAACTTGCTTGAATCCTCTTAAATGTAATATAGAGTTCATATACAGTGGCGTGCAAAAGTTTTGGGCTACCTCTTTTTTTCTGACTGAGTAAATTCTCTTAATTTTAATTATACCGGAGCTAAAAAAATGCCTCTTTAAAAGGTTAATTTTTTCGAAATTATATTTAAAATAAGCCCAGGGTGAAGCCAGTTTGTCTAATTTTTAAGTAGACATTGCAAAAATAGTGTAAATTTCAATGTTTTCTTAAATTTTCATAACTTCCAAAACAGTCATTATTTTTTCATGCTCTTGGGCTCATTTTAAAGCTTTTTTTTACCGTATCACAACAGCTTACGAATATGAATCGTAAAAAATTTCTTTTTGAATTGCAAGAACTTGAAGCTGTAACAAAGAAGTTGGAAAAATCGAAATATTATTTTTAGTAACAAAAATATTTTTGTCAAATATATGAAAATTTATCCAACTTTTTTATTAGAACTTCAAGTTCTTGCAATTCGAATAGAAATTTTTTATAATTTGTACTCGTAAGCTGCTGTGATACAGTGAAAAAAGCTTCAGAATGAGCCCAAGAACATTGAAAAATGTTGACTATTTCGGAAGTTATTGAATATTTAAAAAAACATTGAAATTGACACTATTTTTGCAATCTCTCCTTAAAAACTAGACAAATTGGCTTCACCCTGGGCTTGTTTCAAAAAGAATTTCAAAAACAATCAACCTTTTAAAGAGACATTGTTTTAACTCCGGTATAATTCAAATAAAGGGAATTTATTCAGTCATAAAAAAGAGGTGGCCCAAAACTTTTGCACGCCACTGTATTTGCGAATATTTAAAAAATATTTAGAGAAATCGTAAAAACGAGATAAGCGTTTAAATCAGAGTTTAAAAAGTTATCCAAAAAGTTCTTCGAAAATTCCCTTTTTTATGTCACGAGTACATACAATCAACTGTAGTTGAAATTTGTTAACCAGCGGTTCTTGAAAACCGGTTAGAAGTTTAAGTTATACTTGTACAGAAAAACTTCATGAATGTAAGTTCTTTTTCTTACAAAATTAGGTGCAAGAGGATTTCGACATATCCCTTCAAAGAGCCTTATAGTAGAAATGACGGATATCTCTTTTTATGACGGAATTTTCACTCGATGGTGCCCCCCAGAATACATTCCGGATTGGTTGCAACCGGGCAAGGCGCATCAAGCCAACCACGTTCAGGGCTTTATACGAACGAAAAGTAACGAAACGTCTATGACGAACTTGCTTCGACATCGATTAGGAACATGGCCTCATAATCGTTTTCACTTCGCTCCAACACAAGCTAAAATACATTTCAATAAGGACGAATGGTATTTCGTTAGATTTTTCGATGAGTACACTCCGAATCGTGAACATCAACCTAAGACACCTAACTTTCCACTAAACGAACACATTTATATAGTGGTGCCTGGAGGCCCTGTCTATGCTGGAGAATTACGAAGATTCACTCCACCAGGGTTGTATGATCCCACAGTGTGACATCCCGGTCAGCTCCTGGAACATCCTCGGGTTTTGTATCCTATACACGTCTCACGACATCTTCGAGGTATCGCAAAGGAAATTAAATGCAAGACGGAACTGTAGTTATGTATATCTTCTGCGAATTATTTATATTATTTGTCCGAATAAATTAACGATTAAACAATAAATCATTTTAAAATATTAAAGTATTTTTTCCTGAAGTTTGTCTACCAAGTATTGCATTCCGCATTTACAAATTACACGGGAGCTTGAATTGAAGCAGGCCGGATTTACGCCGTTCTGAAAATTGTTGCCGTGGTGGTTTCAAGAGAGGGTTGCTCAACCATGCGTAAAAAACCAGCAGCCATTCGAAATGGTTCACACGTCCCTCATTGTTTACGTTTGGACGGACGCGATTGAGTGTCAAGCCCAAGGCAAGTAATGCCCGCAAACGTTTTTTAGTCCAAGTTCCAGTGTGCAAACATAGGTGCAGCTATTCAGATTACTCAAACAATTAACCGGTCTCTATGAAGTGAAGGGTCGTGGGGTATAAAAGCGCAATAATGCATTTTATAAACGTATACTAATTTTTTGACGAAACTCTAACCCTGTAGAAGATTATGGTCCATTTTGATTAAGAATTGGGTCGAAATCGCTGTGTTAATATCGTTATTTTTTAATGTGCTGTACATCACATGACGTTTGACTTAAAGCTATTAAAGTTAGATTACTTCTTCTTTATACATAATGTGTCCCCTAAGGGTTTACATGACTTCCATTCCTTAGAATCTGTCCACCTACTTATTTTGATAAAATCTTATCCTTACTATTTACAGTTATTTACAACTATATCCAAAAGATCCTATATCTATATCCTTATTTTCATTTCATGCGAGAGCGCAATTTAGGACGTATTATGGAATGAGTGAGCGAGCGATCTAAAGCGAGAGTGCAAGCCAGAGAGAGAGAATCAGAACGCAAACGCATCTTAGTCTATTTATGCTATTACATAATCATTACTTACAATCTTTACGTTTCTAATCTAAGCAACTTCCGTTTTCTTTCTCGTTCACTTCGCTTCTACCACATTCCCATTTTGCCATATTTCTACTTTTATTCTTTCTCATTCGCTCCTCTATCACCCTCCAACTCCTTTATCCATTCTTCCCCTAATCCATCCTCCCCTAGAATCTGTAGCATATTCTCTTATCAGCTTCCTTTATCTGCCATTCCTCTCCTACATCTTTCCCACACATGCTCCCATATTTTCTCCTCCCACTCACATATTTTGCACTTTCTGTTCTATTCCTTTTCCAATACATCCCCTCCCTTACCTCGTTTCCCAATCTAAATTTCGCTATTCTAATCCATCTTCTCTCTTCCCAACCCTTTTCTAAATACTTCGGTACTTCTTCCTTTTTATCATCTTATACCATTTATTCTATTTTGATTCCTCAATCATCCCCCATCTTTCTATTAATTGTCTTACCCTCTCATGTTTCTCCAGTTCTTCATAGTTTACTCCAGCCCCGTCTTCTATGTCTCTAGCATTAAAGTACTCCCTCCTTCTTCTCTCACCATATATCCCGGTGTCCTCCAGTTTACCCGTAGTGTCCACCTTATACACCTTTCTTATAAACTCTCAATATCTTTCCATTCTTTTCATATCCATATCTCTGCTCTATAACCTAATACTGACCATACCAGCATATCAAATAACCACATTCTCCTTTTCCAATTTTCTTAAACTACTTTTTCCTATCCCCCATACCTGTTTTATTACCCTTGCTGCTTATTTTTAGCCTTTTTCTTATATGAGCTCTATGATCTCCATTCGTTTGCAAGACATATTATCCTCTACCATCAACACTATATCTTCTGCGTATGCAGAAGATATAGTTATAACATAACTAACATAACATAACTTTTTCTATTTCGCGTTGGTCTGATGAGTCAAACGCCGCCTTAAATCCACGAACATTGCTATCATTGCCCCTTTTTCCCTTTTAATCCTCTTATTTACTTGATAGTTCAGAACATATATGTTGTCCGTCGTCCCCATTCCTTTTCTAAACTATGTCTGATTCGATGGCTCTATCTTTTTTTCCTCGATTTCTTTCTTTAATTTCTCCGACAAAACAGTTATACTCGTATATACAGGGTGCGTTACATAATTAATGCGACCAATCATTTTATGACACGACTATACGGTGCATCGCGCTGCGACCGATGGAAAAGGTGAAGGGGGATCTTAGTTTCGAAAAAAAGAATCAGGCAGTCGCCTTCGAGCTTTGGAGCCGAAAGGACGAGCGTTTCCGTGCACGTCTGCTTGGCCCCGTGTTCTAGCGCACGAAGGAGGGTTCTTTCGAACAGCGCTACGCAATCAAATTTGGTGTGAAACTTGGCAAACCGGCTTTGGAGACTTACTTAATGATTTAACAGGCCTACGGGGATGACTGCATTTCAAAGTCACAAGTTTTCAGGTGCCACAAATCGTCTGAAGATGTCGCCGGTAAAGCCCGGACTTGACGTCCAAAAGCTGTGCTCATTATCTTTTTTAACATCCGGGGTATTTTTTATCACGAATTCGTACCGCACGGCACAACTGAGAATGCTTCTTTTCACGTGGAAATCCTCAAAAGATTAAGAAAGAGGGTCGCCCGTTAAGTAGCGCGATTAATGGCACCTGAAGGCTTCCCTACGATAGCGCGCTCAGTCACACCGCCTTACACGTCAGAGACTACTTGACCCTGATCAATGTGACAGTGACCCCTAGTCTCCCTATAGCCGCGACGTGTAACCACAAGACTTTTTTATATTTTCCTACCTCAAACGAGCCCTGAAAGGTCGACATTTGGAGTACATAGACAACATCAGAGCGACTATCACGTGCGCCCTGAAGGAGATCCCGCAGCATGCTTTTCAATACGCCGTCAAAGCATGGAAATCTCGTCTTCAGAAGTGAAAAGAAGCAAAAGGATCTTATTTACAAGAATTTTAATTATTTGCACAAGTCAGCTCAATAAATCTTTTTTTTTCTATACTTAGTCGCATTACTTATGGAACCTCACCCTGTAATTTATACAGTTTTGGCATCAGCGTCACACCCCTATAATATTCAACATCCTCTCCTTTGTCTTCCTTCAGTCTTGGTATCACTACTCCTTCTTTCCATAACTCTGACCATCTCTCTCCTCTCCATACTCTATTACACATTACCCATGTCCATTTTTTTAATTTCGTCCCTCCATATTTCCATACTTCATTTGGAATCTCATCTATACCAGGTGCCTTTCCATTTTTCATTATTTCTAACATCTTGAATATTTCTTACCACGTTATTTCCTCTTCCCCGTCTTTTTCTCTACCATATTTTCCTCCTTTCCTAAATTTTTTCTCTACTCCTCCTAGCAAATCCAAAAAAAAACATTTTTTCCATTCTACCATTTCAGTACCTTGTTTTACTCTTTTTCTTCTTTTTCTCTATATATTTACTACCTTCCATACTTCTTCTTCTGTCCTAGCCTTTTCCGCCTCTTCCTCAAACCTTTTATTCTCTTCCTCTTTCATTTGATCACACAACTCAGTATACTCCTTTTTTCCCTATATTCTTCTCCATTACTTTTTTCTTTAATCCACTTTCTTAATTCCTTTCAGACCTCCCTCTTCTTCTCTTTATAATCCTCATCCCATCCACTTCTATACCCCCCTTTACTAACTTTATTTTTGCTTGTGCACTCTAATCCTCCATATCAACGTTCACATAAGCCCCCACTATTTTCTACTTCTCTCCTCACATCTTTACCTATTCTACTATTAATCTTTCTTTTTGTTTCTTTCTCTCTTTCTTATCTTTCCCTGTCATGCATTAGTTTCTTACTCCCATCGCCATTCCTCCAATTGATCCGCCCTTTTTATTCTTCCTCTTTACATTTTTTACTTGCCATTTGTAACCTCTTGGTAATCTTGCCCTCACTTTTTCCCAACCCTTTTCATCTAGCCACGTCTCCATCATTATTACTGTATTCCACTGTGTCTAATTTCTCATAAAGTCCCTATTCTTTCTCTCCATACAGCTAAATTTCTGTAACATTCTCCATTCTTCCCTACATGCGTTTCTCGTCTCTTTTTACTTCTTATTTACCTATCTCCCATTCCTTCTTCTCCTAGTTTCTCAATACGTCATTTCTTTCTACTCTTTCCTTTCTTTGCCCTATTTTCCTTAACTTATACTGCATCTTACGTTCTACCGATATCAAATCGTCCTCTATTCTCTCCGAGCTTCCATATAACATCCTCTTCTTTGTCATTACTTCCTTCTTGTGATCCCATTTCTTCAGTTTCACTAGTACCATTATCCCCACTTTTCGCTCTTCCCTTCCTACACTTCGCATATCCTCTATCTCTAACTTATCGTCAATCGTTTTCAGTACTTCTTCCACTCCTTCCATCAGCTCCTTCCCCTCTAATCTTATACCCTTTATCACTAAGTTCCTTTATCTTTCATCCCTCTCTTTTTTTCTATACTTTGTTTTATTTTTCTCATCCTTTTCTTCTCCGTATTCCCACCTTCGCCCCTCTCCAAATTCCCGCTTTGTGCTTTCTATTTTCTTTATCATACCTTGCATTTCCTCTCCCTTTTTATTATTATCTTCCTGATTTTCTAGTTCCTGTTCCAATGACTACATTCTCTTCTCTAACTTTTCCCAGACTTCTGCCCATTTCTTTATTTCCTTCCTCAATTCAGCCATTTCGAGCCTAATTGCATTTCTTACTTCCCATCCCAGTTTCTCCTGTTTTTCTTCATAAATCCCATTTACTTCTATCATAATTTCGCGAATTTCTTGCAGTTTTTGCTCTTTCATCGGACCTTCAGTTTCTCCGTTTCCTTCATTTCCTTTACTATTCTCACCCTCCTCAACAAAAGTATGCTTTTCTGAAAGCGATCTGAACATTTTGGGATGTTTCAAGCTTCAACCGATATCTTCCTTCTCTTAGCTACTTTCCCTCTCTCCCTCTCTTCCTTTTGATGAAAGCCTTAATCGATCCCACGCTTTTTGCTTTCAATCATTCCTTTTCTACTGTTTTCCTGTACTTTCCCCTTGCCTTCCTTTCTTTGAACTCCCCTTTCAGTTTACTTAAAACTTCCTGCTTTAAATCCGTTTTTTCTTCCATGTTACTCGCTTCGTTAGCCATGAATATAATTAAAACGCTCTCGCCTTCTATCATTCCCTGCCTCTATCTATCGTCGCGTTCTGGTACCTGCCTTCCCTTTCTCCGTCTCTACCCCACCCTGCTATTACCAACACGATCAACCCAATCCTCCCAACCTGTCACAAATCTCTAACTAACCTACAACAATGTTTTATCCACAAGTTTTTTAACGCCCCCGGATATAACCCTCGCGAAAATTAACGCCGTGCCACAGCTGGAATTAAAAGAAACGGTAAGGTGTGTGGCGTGATCACTCAGGCGTAGACAAACAAAAGCTTGTACATCAGAAGCGGCACTCTCGGGTTTGTTCCCCGCCACCGCCAACCCCAAAACCGGCACAGTCTCAATGTTTCACTGTATTTACTTTTGAACACCCGGAACGCACGTTTGTTAGTTTTTAGGCTCAATATTGCATTTAACTCGCGCTACGCGTTCGTTCCTTGTAAGTTGGCGATTGTAAACTGTCTTTTATAAAAGTTCCTTCGGTTTTAACAAACGCAGTCCCATTACGTTTCACATGTTGCGCACTCGATTTTGTGCAAATTCAAAATTTCGTACATTATTTCTGATTTTCTACCATTATTTCTGCACCTCAGCCTGGGATCGCTCATTCAGATATTTTAAAATGAAGTACAAATTTAATTAATCGTGATTATTTTACTATTTGTTCCTCATTTTGCATCCAATTTCAATCTCAGCTACACTTCAAAATGTATCATTTCAATAAGTTTATATTATTGCAATAAAATTGAGAACCTACAAAAACCAGTAGTGGGAATAGATTTTCAGAATAAGATATACGAAAGAATAGATAGGGCTACTTGAGAGGCGCTCATAAGCAACAAAGATATAGAGTGCGCATGGACTATGTTCCGAGATATCATTCTCAGATGTGCAATCGAAGTGTGTGGTACTACGGTTGTAGGAAGAATGTCTGGGGACTGATGGTAGAATGATGAAATTCAGGCAGCCCAAAAAGAAAAGAAGGACGCGTACAAGAGAACTTTGAACATGTCAAGTCTTAGACTATATTTGTCAACATTAGGAATAGTAAAGTTGAAATGCTATATGGTGCAGACCTTATAACAGACGCTATGAGAGACTATTTTAGAGGACTATTAGAAAATGAACCTATAAGACGCCACGACTGCGATGTAGAATACGATGCTTTACTAAAAACTCATTTGAGAAAGTCTGCCTCACTGAGGTTAAGGATATAAGTAAGAACTTGAAAAACGGTTAGGCTGCCGGTGTAGACAGTATTAACGCTGAAATGTTTAAACACACTGACTGGTACATACCACATAGACTGTTAAAATTGATAAATTCATGTAACGAGATGGAAGAAGTCCCAGAATATTGGAAAAAGCTATTATCGTACCAATATACCAAAGAAATGGAGATAAAAGCAACTGCAATTTACATGAGATTTTGCGTTCAATGTGCGGGAAAACACTGGTGGACAACGAGAGTAACGAGATAATCCTCAAAGAATATGGTGTAGAAGAGACACTAGTTGACACATGGGAAAGAAGTCCGTTAAGGTGGTTCCGACTTGCTGACATAATGAAAGATCAACGAGGAACGAAGCAAGTGTATCAAAGTAAAGTAAATGGCAGTGTACCCCGAGCAAAGCCGAGGGAAAAATGCTTTGAATGTGTGAATGAAACCCTAATTAGAAGAGACATAAGAAGCCATACAAGCAAAAGAGATGGCATGTAAAAATGCAAGGACGTGAAAGAAAACAGAGAAGTATGTCAGGATATAAAAGTATGGCAACGCTAAGATTGATCAGCAACCTAGGTCGCAGCAGTGTTGCGAAAGAAACGCATTATTTAAATACATAAGACGAGAATTCTAGATCAATCTAAACATTCTATATACCCTTCCTCACATTCCTCCCTTCCACACAGAGTGATTCACGCCTTACCGGAGAGGCGACGGGATATTAACTCTGAAGTCGAACGTTTCGAACGTTAGAATTTTTCGCAAAGTCTTAACGAAATCACGTAAAACTATGAAAATCATGAACTCGTATCGTTGAAGTCGTTGTAGCAATGACAAAGTCAGTAAAACTATACTTAAAGTCGTAAAAATAAGGAAAGAGTCGTCATACAACGTAGGGAGTCAGCAAAGACGAGCGTAGCGTCGTGCGAAGTCAATGCTGAGTCAGTACGAAGTCAGTGCCGAGTCAGTGTCGAGTCAGTACGAAGTCAGAACAAAGCCATCGAGATCGAGCGGTATAAACATAATCGAAAAGGACAGTCATCGCTTGAATTCATCGAAGTCAACAACTAATCAATACAAAAACTTTAGTCAAACAAAGTCACGAAAGTACGATTGAAATCGCACGATATTGTTAAAATAACGTTGCATTGACTTCAGCGGACTTCGAAATGAATAGCCCCTCGCTGAAAGGGAAATGGCTTAATGGTGTAATGATAATAATAATATGCATTGCTATTGAAACATGTTTTTATAATTATTTTAATAGGATGGTTCCTTTTTTAATAATAAAAACAAGACAGCGCCTATTTCAAAGCTTTTTTCGGTTTCCTAATCTAAATGAATGTTTGAAGTCACGTGATTTCTCAGTTTGAGTGTGTGATGATAGCATTGTCGCTTGAGAAAATCAGTGTGCGAGCAGCAGTGAATCGCGACAGATCGTTGTCCGATCTTTTCGGATCAGTAAAGTTATTAACTCAATAAAGACATTAAATCTTACGTCTTACAAAAATGTCTATATAAACGAGCGTGTGATCTGTGTGGTTCTCAAAAATGGCTTTAGTCTGCCAAGTATTCTATACTTGAAATAAAACTTGAACTATTCATTATTTCTAACGATTCTTCTCTGTCTATTCCTGATCGGGCAAAATTAATTATTTATATACATAAACATTAAACAGTAATGAAAAAGTGTCTGCTTGATATCAGTGCATATTATGAATTTGTCTAAAATACATTTATTTAAATGATACATTTGTCAGGATGGCTGCGTATAGAGGTTATTGCCATATAGGGAAAAATATTAAAGGAATCATAAAAAATCAATTTTATTTTTATGATTTACCATAATAGATTTCAACCTGATGCAGAAAAGTTTGCGTTTTGAACAAATGCTAATCGAGTGCTAAACCCGAAGATGCTTCAACAAAAAGAAATTCACAATCACAAATGTAAAGTAAAATATAAAGACCGAACGATTACTGCCAGGTAAGAATATTATCGAGCGCGAAGCACAAAATTCTGTAGACAATCAAACTTGGGAGCCGCATCAGGCAGATTTTTAATATTCCCTCTTACTATTAAAACAGAAACTATGCATCTTATCAGAAAGTGAATAGTAACAAATTTGTAGATCTTCTCAAGTGGCAGCATTTTTATTTATTTATCTTTTCTCATATCTAGCATAGTTTGACTGTAAGATGGAATTTTTCATTTTTCATTATTTGCTGTACGATCAAATTTGAATTTTCAATTTTTAAAGAAAATTCAAAAAGTTGTGATCATAATCTGCCAGGGCTTTCAAAAGCAACGTTTTTCTATTCTTCACTGTAGCTTTTTTAATGATCATCAAAAATAGCTGGCCAACGACCTAGTTTTTCCTTTTCAGACCTTAAAACAATGTGCCAAAGGATAATCCAATCGGGTAATTCCTTCGAACGTTACCGTCTTTACAAACTACAACGCGACAAGGACAGACACCAAAGCAAAATCCATTTTTTCTCAATCAGTGAATCTTGAAACAACCAGATTTGATGAAATCCGCAAAACTCCATCTCAATATAAAACCAATGCCTTCTTATTGAGATAAGAATATAAAAATAGAAACTCAAAATCTAATTAGAAAATTTCAAACTGAATCGGTTAAAAACGGAATATTTTATATTGTAACAATATTTCAATTGTATTTGAATAAAATCGTTTAATTATGAATCTATAATTTTCAAAATCATTTGGAATAAGTTAATAAAGTTTCAGACGGAGGTTTACATTTCTATAACTACTAAAACTTTGGAATTGAAATTGTTTAATTTATTTAACGTTAAAATCTGTACATTTTTTTAGGGATTCATAATCGTAATGTACAATCAACTATTGTTCACTTTTTAATACTTAAAGCAAATTTCATTTTTACAAATCATTAATTGATTTATTATTTATCATTAATTTTCGCCTTATTAAAATTTAGGAAATATAAATTAGACCAAAATAAAATTTTTAATCTTATTTAGCGTCCAATGGTCAAGTTAACGTGCAGAATTCCTGAAAATAAAAAGAAGAATCCAATTACCAAATTTGGACAACCACCATCACATGCTCCTATTTTAATTTGAAAACAGATAAAAATTTTCATAAAAAATAAAAGAAAAATATTCTTTGTTTGGAGAAAAAATAAAAGAAAAGGAAAGAAAAACAATAAGGCAACCAACCAAATCCCTTTCCTTCTATTTTTTTCTTTAATTCATCTTTTTTCATTTCTATTACTATCAATCCACAACAAAAAATCATTTGTAAAAAATAATCACCAACGTTTGCACACTTATACAGCACCTACTTACGATGTATAAGCACCACTTATACATCGAAACCACGATGCTCTCTCCGTGATAACTGAGTATAAAGTCAAATAACACAGAACCACAAACCGCCTAAGCCTTTAACATAAGAGGGACTAGGTGTACCTTATGCTTTTGAGGTCGCTGAATCTGAAACCGATGTCCGTTTGACGCCATCAGGTCAGAATCAAGGTCAGTTCAAGGTCAAACCTAGAAAATTCATCAATAACCAACTAAATCAGGGTAACTCCATGTTTAAGTGGTCGCTGAATTGGAATCAGGTGTCTGTTTGACTTAGTATATTGTAATAATGTGAAGGGTTTAGTTAAACAAATTTAAAAGCATGCCTTATAATGCTAAGGAGTGGCTACTTTTCATAAATTCGTCTACAAGAAGTTTAAAAGGTGTTTTGTTGCATAATGGTAAGAAATATGCACCTCTACCAGTTGCACACTCTGTTACACTCGGTGAAAAATACGAGACTCTTCAGTTTTTTCTCAATTAATTGAATTACAATATCCAGAAATGGCAGCTCTGTGGAGATTTAAAAATCATAACAATAATGCTGGGACGGCAGAGTGGATTTACAAAACACCACTGTTCTATATACGAATGGGATAGCCGAGCTCATGAGCAGCATTATGTAAAAAAATTGGACTCTTCGAGAAAATCTTAATTCAGGATCATTTAATGTTATAAATACACATTTAATAGATCCAATAAAAGTGCTATTGTCACCATTACATTAAAAAAAAGTCCGGAAATTAGAGCTCTGCTAAACGATGATGAATTTGAGGGAAGAATAACTAGTGGTGAAAAAGAAGCATTTAAAAAGTTTCCGCAAATTTGCTCTAACTTGTTACGAAATCATAAGCATCCTAGCTACAAAGAAATATTTACTAAAATGATTCAAAATTTTGAAAATTTAGGATGTTTGATGAATTTAAAGGATATGAGTATGGAATACTCATTTGATATCTGACTATTACTGGTGCCTGAAAAGGGATATGAAGACCGTTCATAAAGGCAAGAGTATTCAAAGATAATTTGAGTAAAAAAAGACGCGTTCTTCGGAAAAAAATAAATCGTTTAAAACAAGCATCACATTTTTATTTATATGTAGCATCATACTTTAAACATCACATAAACCTGGCGTTGGCGCTCCCGTTTCCGTAAGGGGTAAGTTCTAAAAGAAGTGGTACATCCACGTGAGTCAGAATGGGTAACGCTGAAACCACTTTAACTGAATTAAAGCATTTCTCACGCTGTATTAAGAAAGTTCAAATTTAATTTATTCAAAAATTACCTGATACTGTAGTATTTGTGAATGGCAACAAGGTTACAAATGCTAAACAGCACAACTCTTCAGGTTTTTATAAATTTATCCATTAAAATCTCTTAGCCTTCATCTCGAGACGTCCACTTAAACCTAAAGGTACCCTGACTCAGTTGGTTAGCGATGAATTTTGTAATTTTACCTTGGACTGACCTTAATATTGACCTGTTGGCATCAAACGGACACCAGATTCGAATTCAGCGACCACTTAAACCTGAAGGTTCCCTGATTTAGTTGGTTAGCAATAAATTGTTTAGGTTTGACCTTGAGCTGACCTTGATACCGGCCTGCCGATGTCAAATGGACACCAGATTCGAATTCAGCGACCACATAAACCTAAAGATACTCTGATTTAGTTGGTAAGCGATGAATTTTATAGGTTTGACCTTGAACTGACCTGATGTCATCAAACGCGCACCGGATTCGAATTCAGCGACCACTTAAACCTTAAGGTACTCTAAGTTAGATGGCTAGCGATAAATTTTGTAGGTTCGACCTTGAACTGACCTTGATACTGACCTGATGGGGTCAAACGGACACCGGATTCGGATTCAGCGACCTCAAAGCCCATAAGGTACACCTAGTCCCTCTTATGTTGCAGGCTTAGGCGGTTTGTGGTCCTGTGTAATTTATAATAAAAAGAGCAAAGATCAAGATTAATTTTTTTCAACAAATTTGGAAAATTCCCAGTCGAAAAATAGATTGACTGATTTCAAATAGATTTTCGCGACACTCAAATACTATATTTTCAAATATCGTATATTAAATCACAAAAGGGGAGGTTTTTCCAGAATTAGGAAAAACAGAAGGGAAAAGGGAAGGCTGATCTGTAAATATAATCACTGGAGAAAATGTGTATCATAAGAATGAAAGTTTGCTCGCCAATGTAACACGACAATTTTACAATCCATTAAATTCAACATTTTGCCTTTCTTGGATTCTGACACCTCTTATTCGTCATTTCATTGTTTCAAACCTAAATATCTTTGTATTCTTTATTCTGTTATAAAAGAACTGAAATTTCGGATTCAAAATTCCCTATTCCCTTCTGTCAAAAAAACGAACTCGAAATCTAACAACAATTAAAAAGTATGAATCTTTAACCAGTATAGTCAAATTTTCCACAAAAAAGGTGAATTTTTTAACTATAATTATGAATATTCAACTGGAATATTTGAATTTTCAACATGAGCCGAAAACTGTAGTAGTTAGGAAGTACGGTCTTCAATTGTGGGAAAGTAACTCGCTTAGCTAACAAGTTTGAGCGCACCTAAGCCGCGCGACTGTTGGTTATCGCGCTTTGTTTTCAATAAAATGTTTATCTCGCGCTATGCGCTCGGTCTTTGTATTTTCCCCACATTTGTGCACAGACTTTTTAAAATTAAATGTCAAAGAATCGGCAAAAGTAATTTGGTGATTGTGAATTCTCTTTTGTTAAAGCTCATTCGGCTTTAAAGAACACATATCTCGTTCTTCGCACTTGATTTAATACACAATGCAAACTTTTCTATAATATGTTCAACGCTTTTATATAAAATGTATATTATAGTCATGTCTGTGCCTAGGTCTAGGACTACTTATTCAGATATTGCAAAAGAGAGGACAAATTTTATATTTCGTTATTATTAGTTTAATATTTGTTCCTCAATTTGCATTAAATTTTATTTTCAACTACCCTGAAAATTGTATCATTTCAATCAATGTATGTTATGACAATGCATAATAAATCTGCATTGTTATCGAAACAGGCGTATACTCTCTAAATATGAATCAGTGAAAAATTCACTGATTGAAATAGCAGTTAGACATTTCACTGATTAATCAGTGATTTCAGACTTATTCACTAATCAGTTCAGTAACACCAGCGTAAATCATGTGAAGCATAACCTCTAAATTTGTAAGTTAAGCATTGTTGTTACTCTTTTACTTAAGTAGCAAGAAAAATTCCCTAATGAAATTAATTTTTTAATTTCCGGGCTGTAAGTCTGCTTAATTAACTGCGGGATAATAAAACTCTAACTCGTATAGGAAGTACTTATGGGATTTTTACATGATAGTCCAATCTTGAAATTAAAGTAATATGTGAGTTTGTATGTCATTTAAAAGCATCGGATCTTTTCACCTTTTTTAATAGTTGAACATATTTATGGGTTTTAAGTTTTTACTATGATTCTTTGATTGAATGTACTTAAATATTATTTTATTATTATTGCTAAATTAACATGGTGCAGTACTGCCAGCCCTCAAAAGTGGTTATTTCACTGAATCAATGAGTGACGTCTCACTGATTGTCAGTGACCCATTTCTAGCTATTTGAATCAGTGAATTTTACTGAGAATCAATGAAATTTCACTGATTCAGATATAGAGAGTACTTTCACTGCCTTGTTTTAACTTCAAAAAGTGCGCATTCTATAAAACATTTTGATGTTATTTAACATTTTTTTGCAACTTTTGTCGTTTTTCCATAAATTTCACTTTTTAATTTCAATTATCTTCTTTAGAATTTAAACTAACAATACGCATCAAAGCGTAAAGTGATTCTGAGCAAATTTTTGGATATATTAGGCGAAAAATGTTGACAAATAAAATGTTATTGTAGCTTGTGTACCTTTAACAAAAATTTAATTTTTGAATTTTCATCATATTTCTATAACACGAGTTTATAACAGATTTGTACATCTTTTTTGGTTAATCAACTTTTGCCTTTTCATTTTTTTTCGTCTTGTGTAGTTCTTCCAAAGATGCGATATTTTATTTTTTAATGTTATTTTTCACGATTAAAACAATTGTATAGTGGTTATTTTCTAGTGGAGATGACTTATTTCAGACAAAAAAGTTAAGGGAATAGATGCTAGATCCTTTATTGAAGTTTACATGGTTCTTAGCAGAAAAACTAAAAAAATGTAGATTCTTAACATTGTTCATAACATTAGTGATATTTTTTGGCATTAATCCATGACTTCGACAACTAAGAATTCTTCCCTAGCTTTACATTTTTTAGTATTTTTATCTAAATTAATAAGATTTTTAACATCTCTAAACGAATCAGGGTATTGTGTTTTGATTTCTTTGAAGAACATAATAAAAATTTCGACCTAAGAGCTTATAAAATTAACGTTATATTATGTCAAACAATATGAATATACTTATTGTAAATCGATGTTGTTGATATGCTGTTGGTGTTCTTTCGTCTGAGTTGTTTTTATATTGTATAGTGGTTATTTTCTAGTGGAGATGACTTATTTCAGAAAAAAAATAGGAATAGATGCTAGATCCTTTATTGAAGATAAAACTTTCAACGTTTTGAGAGTATAACACTCTCATTAAGGTCGATTTAAGTTGTAAAATTAAAAGAACCATCCTCTCAGGTTCTAATTCTCAATTAATTAGTCTGTTAAAAATATAAATAAAAACATTTTTTTATAATAAAAATATTGTGAAATTTAGTGAGATAGTTATTAAAAATTAAACGACATGAGAACAAAAAAAAGAAAATTTGAGATTTTGTTACAGATAAGGTTAGAAAATATAATTCAATTGTTTTGTTACCTGGATGTGATTTTTTATGTTTGTTAAAAAATTTTGTTATAAAATTTTCGGTTAAGATTAATGTTTCGTTAAAATTATGAGGAATGCTCAATTGTATATCAGTAAAATCATTTTAAAAATTAAGGATTAAAACAACAAATGCGCATCCTATCAAAAAATGATCAATAACAAATGGATAGCTCTTCTTTGGATGAACCATTTTTATCTTCTTATTTTTCTGGTCGAGTATTGAGTTCTGGCATATTGTGCTCTATTTAAGTTATAAATACACTCGCTGTATCATATAATCAAGAAAATCACACAATAGGGCGTATCAAAGAATAAAAAATTGGTTTGCACGAAAGTTCTAAAAGCGATGAAAACTTTCTTTTCAGAATCAAAAACAATCCCCTAAAGTTTCATGAAAAATTTTGATTTTAAAAGAAAATTAACAGATTTGTTATGGTAATCTCGTAGCGCTTTAAGAAAGCAGAATTTTGAAATCTTTAATAAAAATGGTCTCAACAATTTTCAAAACGCTCTAATTTTTTGAATTTTTACTCACTATTGCTGGCCAAGGAACTCGTCTTTTCTTTTTACAACATTCAAAAGTGTTCAAAAGTACAGTCCATTGCGACTAGTCTTTCAAAGTTAACCGGAATGCAAACAAAAAGAACGACGACGACAGACAGACACCGACGTAATAATATATTGCGCTACAAGCACGGAAAGTAGGCAACTCCACGAGAGTGTGAAGTCAGCTGTACGAGCCAGAGACGAGTTGAAGGGGAATTGTAGGCGAGTCGTAGGCGAGTTGGAGGCGAGCCGAAGGCGAGCTGTAAACGAGCTGGAAACGACCTGAAGGTGAGCCGATGGAAAGTACTGTAAACTTCACAAGAGTTTCAACTGCCTACTTTTAGCTCCTGCAGCACACGATATTTTTTCTAACAAATGCAAGAAATTTTCGATTTGAGAAACAATAAAAACCAATTTTTTCAAAATTGTTGGTAATTATTAGAAATTTATGGTCAAATTACAAAAATTACCTAAAAATTCCGGGAATTTTTGGTAAATTTGTAAATTACCGAAAATTTATAGAAATTTGGAGTATCCGAAACTTTTTGGAAGAAATTCAAAAATTTCTTAAATGTATGGATATTTTTCTAAATTTAAAGAATTTCCTAAAATTTATGAAAACTTGGCCAAATTTCAAAAATTTTCAGAAATTAATGAAAAATTGGCCAATTACCGATAATTTCAGATATCTAAAAGTTTCCAAAATTTTCGGAATTTTCGGTAATTTTTTGGTAATTTGTCGGTAATTTATGGTAATTTATCAGTCATTTATTAAAATTATCTCTTCGAGTATGTCCAATAACTATTTACTACTCACAATCAGTATCTCAAGCGTCAAATCATAATGATGTGAGGTTATGATTCCGACAGCCCTGGAAAGTAATTCTGACTCGAAATGCGCAAGCGCAATAGCAAGAAAAAGTAACCTTACTGAAAGACAGCAAGTGCAGCAGCTAGAGAAAGTCTTTTTATAACTGCTTTTTACCACGTTTTCTGAATTGGTCACTTCCCGCACACAACACATGCATCGAAAATCGAACATTTCGTGCGTGTGTTCCAAAAAAGCTATTTTTCCTCACTAAGGGGGCCTTAAAACTTCGATATTTGATGGAATCCGCAAAAGTAATTTTTCAAATAAAACCAATGCCTTCTCATTGAGATAAGAATGTAAACATTTTGAATAGACACCAAACTCAGAATTCGCATTTCAATCTGCGGGGTTTGCTTTTAAATATTAAAAGACTTCTCTTTATTGTTTAAAATCATTTTACCTTCATTTCTCGAAAGAAATATTTTTATTTAAACGTTTAAAAAAAATGTATTAAATATAAGGAATTTTCTAAATACATTACAATTTTTTCTATTTAGAAAATGTAATAATCTAAATAAATTGATTCAGAGTTACCAAGAACTTTCTGTGTTGAAAAACAAATTAAGACAGATTTCATCGAAAAATCATATTTTCCCGAATTTTAGATTCATGAATAAATATGTGATTAATAAAACTAATTTTATTAATCTACAAAAGTCACAGAAGCAATAAGCTTACCAATTATCAGGGAATTAATCTGAAGAATTAATCGCAGTCTCGGGAGGAAGTCGTGGAAAAGGTTTCGCAAAGCACTCGAAAACCCGTCACTCGCGGTAATTTATCACATTTTTACCAATTCTTCACGGTGAAATTTCACTTTTCGAAATTAACCAGATTAATTAAATCAACGGCGCGAGCTTTAATATCTGATTTTATCGAAATCAAAACTTCGGATAAACGATTTTCCGCCAATAAACATTTTCAACAAATTTCTCGCAAAAATGTAGGTTATGATAATTTATTCATGATTAAAAATAAATATCCCATTTATAAATTTGGTCAGAATACACCAGACTTTCTCTGAAAACCGATCACAGACGAAAATCTCATTTTAATGCCAATCAAAACGTATATTAGTGAAATAAAATGAAATTCCTGAAAAAAGACAAATTAGCGGAGAAACATTGTATTTTTCCTCGCAATAGGGTCAATTTTTTCAAGATAATCAATTATTTTAACATTTATCAAAATTAAACTGATTTTCGCGCAAATACGATCTTTCAGAGTTTTTGAGTTGAAAAACGAGACAGCTCGAAACTAATCCCGACTCACTGACTTGCCGTTAGACCAAATCCTCAAAAATTACTCCATGATCAAGTGACTGATATTTTCAAATTTTATAGGTGATACATTTTTCTTAAATTCGCAAAAATGTATGCGAAATATTAAAATATTTCTTGCAAAGCCAGCAATTTGAGTATATTAGTGTTAATTATTTTTTATTAATGAGATGGAAACATCTAAAAACACTTGAGCTTGACTAACTTTTCCGTTTCTCACTGGGAATGTGCAGTCGCGCCTTTTAATCGGCGGGAGATTTCAAGCGAGCATATAGACAAGATTTTCAAAACTGAACGTCCATTAATTACGTTCGCAAGATTTTTTAAATTTCAGACCTCCCGCATACATAAGATTTTATATTCTAACACTTTCTGAATATTATATAGGATTTTGAGAGATTTCAAGAACTTTTAATGGATTTTAACAGATTTTACAGATTTTAATGAATTGTAATGTACTGGGAGGGGTTTTAATATATTTGAACAAAAACTACTTTCTGTAAGATTTCAATTAATTTTAAAGGAATTTCAAGGATTTTTACCATTTTTAAAATTTTTCATGCACTGAAAAAAATGGTTAGTTGAGACAAGAAGCTCCTTATTAGTAGAATTGGTATTACCCCAGTAAAAATGCTTCGACTTGAGTTCGACTATGTATAGAGTTCGTCTCCAAGCCATCGATGTCTGGCTGCGTCTCAAAACTGAGTCGAGACATAGGCCTTCGTCTTACTTTTATGGCCGCGACAGGTGATACAGCGTTGACTTGTCTCAAGTGGGAGTCTTGTCTTGGCTAAGAGGACGTTCACCTGACTCAAGACGAGCCTTGTCTTGGCTGAGAGTGTCGAACCTTTTTAGGCTCATAAATGAGATTAAAATTGATAAATGAAAAGTTTGTAATTATTAAATTAGTTATTTTTAATTTGAAGATTCAGAATCAGTGGGTCTGAACGACTGTAACCCTTAAAAATTGTCTTCAAAAAAATAAAATTTGAAAGTTTCTAGAAAGGTCTCCTAAGCCGTTAGAAATACGTAAAAGCAAACAACATTTTCGGTATCATCGTCAAACAAGTATAATACAAAAAACAATATGTTAATAAGTTGATTATATATATTGTATGAAAATATAGAAGATTGTTTAACCATTAACAAAGATTAGCTTTTATGACTGTTAGAAATGCACTTTATGTTAGGGCAGGTATACGCTCGAAGTTATTTATGTCTTCAAGACATAAAAACTTGTCTCCAAGGCATAAATTGAAGTCTGGCTCCGTCTCAAAACTGAGACATGCTCACGTCGAACTTTTCGACTTCAGCATGCCTTGATTGGGGGCAATTCAAGTCGAACTCAAGTCGAAGCATTTTTATTCGGGTAGCTACAACAACTACTTCGATGGTAACAGTAAATAACCAGTTTTCTACGGCAACAAGTCACCGCTAGTCCTCCTATGAAGGTTACATTAGTGAGGATAGTAATTGTAGTCACAAAAAATAAATTAATTACATTTGCCAGCAATTTATTTTCCAAGAAATAAAAGTAGTAAATGTTACAAGTATCGCCCCTTGGCGATATTGGCAGAACTGACATTTGAACAGTGCTGCCAGCATTCGCATCAAAATATCGTATCATGTTTTCGATGATCGCCATTTTAATCATTATTACATAATAGAAAGGATTACTACTTTAAATAGTAAGATCAACTAATTTATTTGTAAAATAAATAATTTAATAGTAAGACTTACTAATTGAAGTAGTAACGCTTACTTACTATTTAAAGTAGTAAACACACCTACCTAAAAGTGGTACCTACCATCGAAAGTTGTAGCGAGAACAAATAAAGTAGTAAGGACAACTACTGCCAATCTTTCAAATAAAAGTAGTAGCCCCAACCACTTTAATAGCAGCAG
Organism: Belonocnema kinseyi; assembly: GCF_010883055.1. Classification (NCBI taxonomy): domain Eukaryota; kingdom Metazoa; phylum Arthropoda; class Insecta; order Hymenoptera; family Cynipidae; genus Belonocnema; species Belonocnema kinseyi. Next base: position 66,995,774 of record NC_046660.1, read on the forward strand.
CATATATTACAAACTAAAACAGTTGGGCCCACTACTATGTTAGTTGTCCCAACCAACTAGTTTTCTCAGTCTGGATTTTAAGAGATTTAAAGTAGATTTACGGATTTTAAAGGATTTTAATAAATATCTTATTCCACGTATTTTCAAATGATTCTGATTTATGTGAAGGATTTTAAAGGATTTCAATGAATTTTAATGGATTTTAAAAGATTTTAACATCTTGTACCTAATTTCATGAGATTCGGAAATAATTATGGATTTTAAAGAACTATGAGGGATTTTTACGGGACTTTGAAAAATTCAAGCGATTTTAATTATTTTCACAGTTTTTAAAGCGTTTTTAAGAACTGCAATAAAGGTCAATCATTTTAAAGAGATTTCAACAACTTATGTAGAATATCAATGAAATCGAAGAGTATTTCAAAAATCTTTTACATGATTTAAAACATTTGTAGGGATTTATAAAATTTGCAATGAAATTCAAGCCAGAAGTGGTGTTAATTAGCATATCAAAAAATAATAATAATAATCGGAAAGAGGAAATTTACGTAAAAAATGCGCAGTTATTTTTCCATGAAACAAGGGGAAAAATTAAATATTTTTTTACAAATGTACATAATAAGAAACAATCTTTTTACTATAAATTTGTTATTTGTAAATAATTTAGAATGATTTTTTAATGATTTCTGCCATTAAAGAATTTACTTTTGAAAATTGGATATACTTAAGCTGTTGGAAATCAGTTCACGGCGATATCAAAAAGTCAAACAATAAATAAAATCGGTTAAATCAACAGTTTCTATATGCTTACAATCGGTCTCATAATCCGGAAAATGTTTTCATAAAAAAAAGACTAATTAATAATCAAGTCGTGATATTTAAAAGTTTAATTAAATGTTTCTTTCGAAGATTTTTTATTTTGTTGTTACTATAATTAACATTTCGAATGTATATTTAAAACTGTACTTTCAATAAGCCTAAAGTCTGAAACTAAAATTTAAAAAGTTAAACAATTTAAAATCATTTTTTTAAATATTTAATTTATATTCTCTCTGGGTTTGTTTACGACTATCAAAAAATTTACCGACTCACCGTAATCTACTTATTAATCATTTTTGTTTTCTTTCTGTCATTTCAACTAATACATTTGGAATAGTTAATTATAAGCAATTATAAGCATGAATATGAAAATATTTATTTGAAAGTTTCCTTATTCATAACCGGTCAATTAGGAACAATGAAAAAATGTTTAAAGCAACGTTTTTCATACATCTCCCGAACTATTCCATTTTTAAGGACACTTATTTTTAACTTGTTAAGTTTTGGACGTTTCCAATTTTAAATTGCTGAAATTTTGAATAGTTTTTTTTGTAACAGTCCCTAATTGCCTGTTGAATAAAATTTTGGACAATGTTGCTGAAGAATAGTTAGAAAGGGTGAAGCTGTCTTAATATAAAAAATAATCTATTGTTTTTTTCACCTCACTTAATTTACTTTATAGAATAAACAAAGAATTGTTATCAGATAGAAGCTATAAAAAAGTATACATATAGCTGCAATTTATTTAGTCACTTCTCAAACGAAATTTCAAAAACAACAGTTTCCAGTTTTTGAAATTGTGTCTATATTCGGGAAGAATGAAACTTTTTACCTACATTTTTCTGGTTACAGTTGTGGGTTTCCTAAATTACCAACGTAAGTGTAATCTGATATTATAATTATTATTTATACAAAATATTATATACGTTCTCAAAAATTTGTAATTTCCCAAAAGCTTCTTAAAAATTAGACAATATTTGGGTGAGACTGTATAAAGAATAAGGTTTTTGTTGTTTTGTATATGAAATCAACTCTATTCTTGGCAGATTAATTTCACAACAAAATAAAGAATAGTATATATTGCAGAGAATTTTATTTTATTTTATTAGGTACTGCAGAACCGCCTTCTTGTATTTATTTTATCCCCAAAAATAAAAATTAGGAAATCAATTCAAATCTGATTCCATATTGTATGGTACATTTGAAATATTGCCATGTCTAGAAATTGAATATGTGTCATTTCAAGCACTTTGCATTGAAGCTTTCAGTAAAGATAAAATTGTATCAACAAAAATAGATTTCTATCGAAGAATACCTATACTAGGTAGTATGTCATTAAATAAACTATGACAAATAACGAACGCTAGCGTTATCACTAACGAGGCTTTAATTTTTTAGCGTCTGAATTAATTCATTGCATAATTCGGTAAATTAATAGATCAGACAGCACAATGAAATTCAAAAATAAACTAATTGAAAGTATTATATTTACAAAGAAAAAACTAAATTCCCATCGACACCAACTGTAATGCAACCCCTGTGACAAATCGTGACATAACTAACCCCCCCCCCCAGCGCGTACTAGATTTATGAAAGGCCCCTTAAAAGTTAAGCTATACAGGGTGTCCAGTGACAGCTGCAATGAAATTCCCATAAAATTGATTTTAAAAAATAGCAAAAAGTACGTCTTTCTAGCTTTTTCAATTCAAAAGTTTTATTTAAGTAAGAATAAATTGTTTAAATAATAAGAAAACCATTTCAATAAAAAATGCACTCTTCATGTTCATTAAATAGACCATAATATTAATAAAATACCCTGCATTCGCGAGATTCTATGTAAATAAATAAACAAAAATTGTTTAAGCAATTTAACATTATCTAAAATTACATTACAACCGGTGATTAATTGGTTCGCGAGGATCTATGAAAAAAATTTTAAAAAAGTAATAATTAAGTACACTATTCTGAAAAATTCTTATCGCACTTGCATGGGGTGGTTTATGGTTCATCATGTAAGGGGCCTATAGGGGGTATGAAATAAAAAATTAATGATCGATTTGAATCCCTTGAAGATTCTTTATGAAATAAAAAAATATAGTTTACTTTCAATTTACAAAAACGTGTTTTCACCCTGTTATTCTTGTGGGAAACTTCAGGAGGCACTTGATACGATAGAAATTTAAAATAAAAACGCGTATTCAATTTTTTGGAAATCTAATTTGCCATCAAAGAAATTTGAAAATTGTGTTATTTTTGGCCACCTATAATATTAATTGTCTTGACTTTGAATCTTTTGATCATTCCCAAACCATTTTGTACTTATTAGTAGGAAATTCAGTAAAATACGGTGATCTAATAAAAAAATAAGTTTTCGTGATTTCTCCCGGTTAAAAAAAAAAATTAACTCTCTTTGTGAAATCAACATTTTTTTCACATATATGGTCAATTGCGGTAATCGATAAGCACCCCGAAACCCCTTTTACAAGAAATCAATTGACTTTCAATCATATAAGTACGTTAAGGAAAGTTGTTGGGTCTGATAAAGAAAAATGCAGATCTGCGTTTTATTTCACACTAGCAGCAATTACACGCGCGCAAACATTGCGTTCACGTCTCTGGATTTTTATTTTCTAAAACTAAAAATATACAAATTTAAAAATCCAGTATAAAACCAATGTTTTTATATTATATTTGAAATATTCTGTAAACAATAATTAATAATTCATTATTTCGAACTGAAATCTTTTGAAATTAAACAATTTTCCCCTACAAAGTAAAAAATGCATTTTGATTTAAAGAATCACGAAATTGAATGATTTTTTATTAAAAGTTTAAGAAAAAGGGCAATATAACATTAAATCATTAAATATAACATTAAATGATTAAAAATTGGAAACTTTTCAAATTGGACCATTTTGAATTGAAATTGGCTTAGAATTGACAATTGAATATTGAAAACTAAATTGAATCTTTTAATGACAAAGCTTTTGAAATTCAAGAATTTTAAATTGTTATAACATAACGAAATTATAATTTAACATCAAAGCTAATTAGAAAAATGTGCATAAAATCAAAGAATAAATTTAATTATGAAAAAAACTTCAAAATCTGAATAATAATTTTAAATGGGAAGCATTAAAACTGAAGAAAATTCTACTCCAGAACCTTGAAACTGCAATTTCATACAAACTTCATTTAATATTGAAAAAATGTGACAAAAAATTGTTATATCGAAACTTTTTTATAATCAAACCCTCTAAAATTTCAATGATTTGAAGTAAACTTAAATCACGTACAAACTAATGAATTTTAAATTGCTAATTATTCTTTATAAAATAACAAATTAAATTTTTTCGCAAAATTAAAACCTATGCAAGAGAAAAAGTTTTTATTGAGCGTTCACATGTAAATTCAGAACTCTAAAATTGTAACTATTTAAAATTAACGAAACTATTAAGTTACCACTGTTTCAATTTCAGTTACATAGTTTAATTCTGATCTTTTTTATTTTATACCTAATTTCTGATTTTTTATTTCAAATCTTCCTTTAGAATTATCATTCACTCTTAAAATTTTCCAACAAAATATTTTTCAATTTGAAATTATTTCTTTCTTTAAATCTTCAACTGAAAATCAAACAAATTTAAGATATCACATTGAAAATTATAATAAATGATACAGAAAAAGGTTGCTGTAATATGATTCAACTTTTTGAAATCCTACAATTTTAAGCTTCGCAGTTCTAAGTTGCTTTATGTTTACGTCTAAAATTATCAAATTGAAAACTACCAAGGTTTTTAGTATGAAGTTTTGGAAAATTTATTAACAATAATAATAATAATAATAATGTCGTGTAAAATAATTATTTGAATTTAAAACTAGAATATTCTGAAATTGTTAATTTCAAAGGATAATCTGAACATTAATTTAAGAAAAAACTTTAGATTCAAGACCTCAAAGATTAAATTATTTTAGAATTGCACATTCAAAGCAATAATTTTTCATTTAAATTTAAAAAAATTTAAAGACGATAAACATATTATTAATCAGTATCATATCATGTACTATCAAGTGATATTCCAAACAACTGTATAGATTTTTGCGCTAAAAAAATATGATTTCAGTCAAATGAAATCACTTTCATTTTCATTGTTCAAAATTACAGATTTTTAAGTATTGCGAGAAATATTGTGAACGTTTAAAGTTTATTTATTCTAAACACTTTTGAACTTATGTACTTTCTAATTGAAAACTTTCAAAAACGGCAAAACACACGAATTATGAAATACCAGAAATCTTCCCGTTGTTATATTATATGGAACACACAAAATTCATGCTCCAAGAAATTAAATCCCATAAATTTCTCGTATATTTTCCGCGCCAATAAAATAGCCATACAATTTCAATTATTTACTGTTCCCACATGTTGGACAGTGGCAACATTATTTTAAAAATTGCCGGGAACAGAAAATTGATCTTAAAATTCCGTTTAATTCTTACAAAAATTCTTGATTTTTTGTTAACTCTTTTGAATATTTATGTATTTGTAAATCAGTTGGAATTAGCATGAAATCTCTTCAATGTAATGTAAAGTTCACATTGGTTCACCATTATTTGAAATCTATTATCAGTAATCGCAAAAATAAAATAATCTTTTGATTCAGAGTTCAGAGACTTATCCAAAAAGTACTTCGAAAAATCCTTTTTTTTTTATGTCGTGAGTACATACAGTCGATTGTATATAGTTTAAATTATTGACCAGTGGTTCTTTAAAAATTCTTAGAATTGCAAGGTATACTTAAACAGAAAAACTTTATAAATGTAAATTCTGTTTTGATATATAATTAGGTGTAGGTGGATTTCGAAATATGTCTCCAAACAGCATTATAGTAGAAATGACGGACATTTCTTTTTATTACGGAGTTTTCACTCTATGGTGCCCCCCGGAAAACATTCCGGATTGGTTGCAACCTGGTCACGCTCATCAAGCCAACCACGTTCAAGGCTTTATACGAACGAAAAGTAACGAAACATCTATGACGAATGTACTTGAAAATCTATTAGGGACAGAACATCATAATCGTTTTCATTTTGCTCCAACGCAAGCTAAAATACGTTTCAACGTCCACGAATGGTATTTGGTTAGATTTTTCGATGAGTATACTCCTAATCGTGAACATCGATCTGAACAACCTAATTTTCCACTCGACGAACACATTTATATAGTGGTGCCAGGAGGCCCTGTCTATGCTGGAAAATTACGAAGATTTACTCCACCAGGGTGGTATCATCACTGGGAGTGACATCCGGTTCAACTCCTAGGACATCCTTGGGATATCCCATACACGTCGTACGACATCTTATGAGGTAACGAGAAAAATATTCAATGCAGGGCGGAACTGTAATTATGTATATATATTCTGCGAATTATTTATATTACTTGTCCAAATAAATAAACGCTTCATTTAAAAATATTAATTAAGGCATTCCGTGTTTTCCACATTTCACGTAGCGAGGAAGTTTTTCATTTTACGATTCTCGCCAAAAAGAAACATTTCTCAATGGTCGAAAAACATTTGGCTAAGTTTGAAGCCAGAACACATCGAATGAAGTCTATGAACGTTTTGAGGACCCATGATCTCTTAATTACAGCACTTAATTATTGTTCACAATTTACTTGACGATATTTTTACCCATTTCCGATCGTTTAGCGTACTATTATATCGGAAAATTCATTTCGACGAACCGCAAATCGCCGAAAAAAATCCGTGCGAACAGTTTAAATTCGAAAATTGACTAGGTCGGATGTTACAATTCGCCAATTCTTTGTCGGTAATTTTATTATCCGGTCATATTATAAACTGTTTGGGAGTTTTATTCTACGGTCATTTTATTATTCTGAAGTTTTGTTATTCGGGAATGTTACTTTTGGGACGTCCCTTAAAAAGCTCAAAAATGAAATTGCTGCCCCTGCAAAATTCCTGTATAATAAAATTCCTGAAATTATAAAATCGCTGAAACATACAAATCCCGGATTGGAAAATTCCCGACAGAAATTTGCAGAATTATAAAATATACGAACTAGAATATTCCCGGACTTAAATCAATAAAAAGTTTATTTTCTTAATCGATATTATTTATTTATTGAAAATACAATAATTAAAACACTTTTAATTGTAAAAATACAGAAAGTTTAAATCGAACTTATTTTTTATTTACGCCTAATTTCCCAAGTGACTGATCCCTCAATATAATCATTGGAGAAAGTATGTATCATATAAGGCGAAAAATTTTGATAAATAAACTGTAATTGTAGCTTTTGTCCTTTTAATAAAAAGTTTATTTTTGATTATATTTCTATAAAACGAGTTTATAACAAATTTGTACATCTTCTTAGGTTAATCAACTTTTGTCTTTTCATTTTTTTCCATCTTGTGTCGTTTTTCCAAGAATGTAATTTTTTATTTTTTAATGTTATTTTTAACGATTAAAACAATAACTGCGCATCCTGTCAAAAAATGTTGAGTAAAAAATGTGTAGCTCTTCTTTGGATGAACAACTTTTGTCTTATTATTTTTTGGTCGAGTATTGAGTTCCGGCATATTTTGCCTTATTTAATGTTTTTAGTCCGGCAAATAGTTGTGTCGATAACGAACTTTCTGTTCCGATAATATTTTTTGCTACTTTAATATTACAGTGCAATATTTTACTATTTTATCATGAAATAAGGAATATTAAGTTATAAACTCACACAAAGTGTCATATAATCAAGAACATTACACAATAGGGCGTATCGAAAAATAAAAAATTTGTTGGTGCCAAATTCTAATAGTAATGAAAACTTTCTGTTGGGAGTGAAAAACACAGCTCTAAAGTTTCATAACAAAAGTGTGATTATTTAAGAAAATTTAAAAAGTTGTTATGATAATCTTGTATAGCGCTTCAAGAAAGCAGCGCTATTCTTCTCTTGACTTTTTATCATATCGTACGTTAGCCTAAAATTGTGATTATTTTTATTTTTGCAAATACTATAACTCTGATCATTTTCTTTTGATCGAAAAGGTTGTAGGGATAAATTGTTCGCTTTTTTTATTATTAGGAATAGCCGAAAGCAGAATTTTTAAATCTTTAATAAAAATGGTCTTAAAAATTATTTAAATGCTCTAATTTATTTAATATTTACCCAAAATTCCTGGCCAAAAAACTCGTCCTTTCTTTGCATGTGCTTAAAAAGTGTGCCAAAGCACACTCTAATCCGAATAGTCTTTCAAAATTATTCGGAATGCAGACGAAAAGAACGATGACGACAGACACCGACGTAAAAGCTATTTTTTCTGACTGAGGTGGCCGTAAAACGTCGACATTTTATGGAATCCGCAAAAGTCATTTTTCACATAAAACCAACGCCTTCTCATTAAGATAAGAATGTAAAAATTTTGAAGATACACCAAACTCATGACTCGCATTTCAATATGCGGAGTTTGCTTTTGAATATTATAAGTAATAAGACTTCTCTTAATTGTTTTCAACTAATTTTACCTCACTTTCTTGAAAGAAATCTTTTTATTTAAATTTTTATTTTAAATAGAATGTATTAAATATTAGGAATTTCAGAAATACATTACCATTTTTTTTTCTTTTTCTATTAAGAAAATGTAATAATCTAAATAGATTGGTTCAGATTCACCGACATTTTTCGTAGTTGAAAAACAAATTAAGACAGATTTTATCAAAAGCAATAAGCTTACCAATTATCAGGGAATTAATCTGAAGAATTAATCGCAGTCTCGGGAAGAGGTCGTGGAAATGATTTCACAAAACACTCGAAAACACGTCACTCGCGGCAATATACCATATAACATCGACGCGGGTTTTAATATCTGATTTTATCGAAATCAAAATGCAGAAGAGACGCTAGTAGACACATGGGAAACAAATCGGTTAAGATGGTTCGGACATGTTGAGAGAATGCCAAATGAACGACTAACGAAACAAGTGTATCAAGGTAAAGTGAATGGCAGCGTGCCCAGAGGTAGACCGCGGAAAGAATGGTTAGAATGTGTTAATGAGACCCTACTTACGAGGGTAGTTCAATAAGTCCTTAGAATGACCATCAGATGGCGCGCGAATCGCTCCAAATCATCTTTTTTCAGTCAGCACCACTCCCGACTAGATATATGGTGCAGTCACAGTCCACATCTTCTGAGTTTACGTGT
>NC_046660.1:67004908-67012592 GCF_010883055.1 Belonocnema kinseyi
AGAGCTCCAAGGAGATTATGTTGAAAAATAAAAAAAAATTTACCCAAAAAAAATTGTTTTTATACTTCATTCTAAGGACTTATTGAACTACCCTCGTAGAAGAGACATAAGAAGTCACAGAAACACGAGAGCCTGCATGAAAAAATGCATGGACATAAAAGAAGCTAGAGAAATGTGCCAGGGCAGGAAAGTATGGCGGCAAATAGTTAATAAAACGAGTGTCAGCAGAATGAATGACGCCTGAAACAAAGACCTTGGCCACTAATGGACCCAAGTGGGGAACCTTACATAAGAACTTCATGAGGTTCTTCGCTTTGGGTGATTGCTAGAGAGATTGATCAGCAACCTGGGTCGGAGCAGTGTTGCGGAACGAACGTGTTATTTACTTAAATAGCACGAGGATTCTGGATCAATCTGAAAAATCTCTATCCCTTCCACACACTACTTCTTTCCCCTGCCGAGTGAGTCACGCCTACCCCGAAAGGGAAATGGCTTAACGGTGTAGTAAAAAATTCGGATAAACGATTTCCCGCCAATAAACATTTTCAACCAATTTCTCGCAAAAATTTGGGTCATGATCATTTATTCATGATTGAAAATAAGTATCCCATTTATTAATTTGGTCAGAATACACCAGACTGTCTCTGAAAACCGATAACAGACGAAAATCTCATTTTAATGCCAATCAAAACGTATATTAGTGAAATAAGATGAAATTCCTTTAAAAAGACAAATTAGCGGAGACACATTGTACTTTTCCTCGCAATAGGGTCAATTTTTTCAAGATAATCAATTATTTTAACCAAAAATTCGTAAAAAGATTCAGGATTTATCAAAATTGTACTGATTTTCGCGCAAGTACGATTCGCACAAGTACTAATTTCGGCTCACTGACTTGCCGTTAGAGTAAAACCGTAAAAATTACTCCATGATCAAGCGACTGACATTTTCAAATTTTATAGATCATACATTTTTCTTAAATTCGCAAAAACATATGCGAAATATAGAAATTTTTCTTGTAAATCCATCAATTGAGTATATCAGTGTTTATTATTTTTCAGCAATGAGATGGAAATATCTAAACAGACTTGAGCTTGACTAACTTTTCCCTATCTCACTGGGCATGTGCAGTAGCGCCTTTTAGTCGGCGGGAGGTTTCAAGCGAGCAGATGGACAAGGTTTTCAAAACGGAATGTCAATTAATTACGTTAGCAAGATTTTTTAAATGTCAGACCTCCCTGTTACATAAGATTTAAAATTATTTACTCAGTATCAAAAAATCTATAAATTATTTTCTTAGTAAACAAAATTTAAAGTTTTTTAGAAATATTCCAAAATATTTCAGGCTATTTCAAAGGACTATAAAGTATTTCAAAGAAACACAAACTTTTTACGAAATTTCCCAAGCTTTTTAGGGATTTCATGAGATATCAAGGGATTTTAAAAGATTTTAAGGAGTTCAAAAAGTTTTAGGGTATTTAAAAAAATTCAAAAAGATTGCAAGACGTTTTACAGCTTGCAAATGATTTAAAAATATTTCAAGAGTTTGAGGGCTAGACTAATTTTTTCAAGGGATTTCAAGCGAATTTTCAGATCTTTTAATGGATTTTAAAAGATTTTCATAAATTGTAATGCACTGGGATTGGTTTTAAGATATTTAACAAATTCTACGTTTTTTAAGAATTTAATTTAATTTTAAACTAATTTCCAGGATTTTCACGATTTTTAAAAGGTTTTATGGATCTTAAGAGATTTAAAGTATATTTACGGATTTATAAAATAAAATGTATGAAATTTGCAATGGAATTCAAGTCAAAAGTGGTGTTAATTAGCATATTAAAATAAAAATAATGGGCTAGAGGTGATTTACGTAAGAAATACGCAAAAATAAGCTCAAAAGAGAGGAAGAAGGGTAATTTTTCATGAAAAAAGGGGAAAATTAAACATTTATTTTCAAATGTAGGCAATAAGAAACAATCTTTTTATTATAAATTTTATAATTTTAAATAATTTTGAATGATTTTTTTATGCTTTCTGCCATTAAAGAGTTTTCTTTTAAAAATTAGATACTTAAGAGGTTGGAAATCAGTTCACGGCGATATAAAAAAAAGTCAAAGCAGAAATAACATTGGTTAAATCAACAGTTTCTATATGTTGACAATCGTGATATTTAAAAGTTCAATTGAATGTTTCTTTCCCAGATTTTTCATTTCGTTGTTACTATAATTAACATTTGGAATGTATATTTAAAACTGTACTTTTCAATAAGCTTAAAGTCTAAAACTAAAATTTTAAAAATTAAACAATTTAGACTATTAGTTTAAATATTTAATTTGTATTCTCTCTTGTTTTGTTTACGACTGTCAAAAAATTTGCCGACTCACCATCATCTACTTATTAAACATTTTTGTTTTCTTTCTGTCCTTCAAACTAAAAAATTAGGAATACTTAATTATAAGCAATTATAAGCAAGAATATGAAAATATTTATTTGAAATTTTCCTTATTCATAATCGGTCAATTAGGAACATAAAAAAATATTTAACGCAATGTTTTTCATACTTCTCCCGAATGATTCCATTTTTAAGAACACTTATTTTGAACTTGTTAAGTCTTGGACATTTCCAATTTTTAATAGCTATCTGAATATAAAAAAATAATTTGTTATTTTAAATGTCTGTTTGCTATTAAATAATGTGTACAATCTGCTGTTACTGTTAGACAGCTTATATTGTTTTTTTACATCACTTTATTTACTTTATAGATTAAATAAAGAATTGTTATCAGATAGAAGGTATAAAAAAGGATACATATAGCTGCGATTTATTAAGTGACTTCTCACACGAGATTTTAAAATCAACAGTTTCCAGTTTTTGAAATTGTGTCTATAATCAGGAATAATGAAACTTTTTACCTACATTTTTCTGGTTATATTTGTGGGTTTCCTAAATTTCCAACCTAAGTGTAATATCATATTATCATTATTATTTATACAAAATATTATATAGTCTCAAAAATTTGTAATTTCCCAAAAGCTTCTTCAAAATTAGACAATATCCGGCTGAGACTGTATAAAGAATTAGGTTTTTGTTGTTTTGTATATGGAATTAACTCTGTTCATGGCAGATTAATTTCACAACAAAATAAACATAGTAAATATTGCATAGAATTTCATTTAATTTTATTACGTACTGCAGAACGGCCCGCTTTTATTTATTTTATCCCCAAAAATAAAAACTAGAAAATCAATTCAAATCTGATTCCATATTGTATGGATCATTTGAAATATTGCCATGTCTAGAAATTGAATATGTGTCATTTCAAGCACTTCGCATTGATGCTTTCAGTAAAGATAAAATTGAATCAACAAAAATACATTTTTATCGAAGAATTTTTATACTATGTCATATGTCATTAAGCAAACAATGACAAATAACGAAGGATAGCGTTATCTCTAACGAGGCTTTAATTTTTTAGCGTCTGAATTAATTCAATGTATAATTCGGTAAATTAATAGGTCAGACAGAATAATTGAATACAAAAATAAATTAATTGAAAGTATTATATTTACAAACAAAAACTGAAATCCCACCGAAAACAGCTGTAATGCAGACAAATTATTTATCCAGCACATGAATTTATGAAATCAAAATTTACCAAGTGTTTCAAAAAACAGATTCTTATCAAAATATATTCAGATTTAGGTGCCGTTCATAAACCTCGTAACGCGAATTACTCGAAAAAACTGCCCCCCCCCCCCCCCCCCCCCCCCCCCCCCCCCCATGTGACACTCCATGACAAATGTCTAAGACGTTTTTTATATCATGTTTTTTGTACATACTAGGAATGCTCTTAAGACGTCTAATGTCAGTACGAAAGATGTCCCGAGAACGTTCATGCCTTTAAAACGTCTATAGGTCATCTATAGGACATTGAACGTCTTAGAAACGTTAGTTGGGCTGACATAGGACTCCCTAGGAACGTTCCAAGGACGTTTTTGGGCATTTCATAGTTTTGTGCCCACGGGGTTGTGCTGGTACAACCACAACAGAACTCAGTAAACCACTTCTTAACCATTTAAATTGATGGTGCAGAGTTCCCATAGTATTTATTAAGCGTTTCCTTCGTTTCAGTAATGGTTTTTTACCTAAAAAATAATGCTTAATCAGGACACGAAATTCACTTTTTTCCATTTTCGTTAAAATTCACGAGGTTATGTGCTTTTAATGACTATTAAACACAAACTAAATGACCCAGCTTGCTCAAGATTTAACAAGAGTCTATTCATAGATGGCGTTGACGAAATAAAATGCTTATTTGCCGAAAAAAAATCTATTATTCAAAAAATCACTGACTTATCAAACAGCCCTCGTAGGTCATTTTAAATTCAGAGTACTTGAAATTGTATTATTTATAGTTAAAAGCGTTCAAAGCTAAATAATTAAAAATTTGAGACTTTTCAATTTGGTCCATTTTTAATTGAATGCGATTAAGAATTGACAATTTAATACTGAAAACTAAATTGAATCTTTCAATTACAAAGCTTCTCAAATTCTAAAATTTTAAATTGTTATTACATAACGAAATTATAATTTTACGTGAAAGCTGATTGCAAACATTTATATAAAATCAAAGAATGATTTTAATTATAATAAAAAAACTTTAAAAACTAAATAATAATCTTAAATGGGAAGCATTACAAATGAAAAAAAAAATCTACTCCGGAACCTTAAAACTAAAACGCTGTGCAATTTTCATTTACTTATAATTTACTTAAATTTGAGTTGCAAAATTAAAACCTATGCAAGAGACAATATGTTAATTGAGCGTTCACATGTAAATTCAAAACTCTAAAATCGTAACCATTTAAAATTACCGAAACTATTAAGTTACTACTGTTTCAATTTCAGGTACATGGTTTAATTTTTATAGTTTTTATTTTATCCCGAATTTCTAATTTTTTTATTCTAAATCTTCATTTAGAACTATTCACTCTTAAAATTTTACAATCAAATATTTTTCAATGTGAAATAATTGATTTGTTTAAATCTTCCACTAAAAATCAGAAAAAATGTTAGAAATTTTTAAGACGATAAATATATTATTAATCAGTATCATATCAATGTAATATCAATATTTAAGCATTGCGAGAAATATTTTGAGCGTTTAAAGTTTATTTATTCTAAACACTTTTGAACTTAAGTACTTTCTAATTGAAAACTTTCAAAAACGGCAAAACACACGAATTATGAAATACGAGAAATCTTCCCGTTGTTATATTATATGGAACACAAATAATTCCTGTTTCAAGAAATGAATCCCATACATTTCTCGTGTATTTTCCGCGTCAATAAACTTTCCATACAATTTCAATTAATCACTGTTCCCACATGCTGGACAGTGGCAATATTATTTTAAAAATTGCCGGGAACAGAAAATTTATGTTAAAATTCCGTTTAATTCTTACAAAAATTCTTGATTTTTTTTAACTCTCTTTACTATTTACCTACTTGTAAATCAGTTGCAATTAGCATGAAATCTCTTCAATGTAATATAGAGTTCAAATTTTTCCGCTATTATTGCAAATCTAGTTTGAGTAAGGGAGCGTTCACATATGAAGTCACTCTTTATTTCAAGCTTTTTTACACCCCCGTACCCCTTGTCACGTTCAGTCACGAATTGACGAAACCCCACCTATGATATTACGTCACGTTCTTTTGACCCCACCCCCCTTTCACATGTTTTTAATTCATTATTAAATACTTTTCGGAATCTTCTCAAATATGTGAATGAAACGTTACATGAACATAATCAAAAATATGAACCTAATTATTAACACTTTTTTATTCTTCTCAAAGAACATATCAAACAGCTAGGATATACAGGTATATGGACTTAATACTTTTCAGGTTGTCAATTAAGAACAAGAAAACCCTTCGTGACACCACGCGCAGAATGACTCCCCCCCCCTATATCCCGATTTGTCACGCTTGAGCCCCCCCCCCCCTGCCCCTCAGTGCGTGACATTATAAGTGAACGCTCCTTAATCGCAAAAATGAAATAACCGTTTGATTAAGAGTTTAGAAACCCATCGAAAAATACATTTTTAATGTCATGAGCACACACAGTTTACTGTAGCTAAAATTGTTAATCAGTTTTGTTTTAATTGTTAGAAGTTATACTTGTGCTGAAAACCGTTACAAATGCAAATTCTTTTTCTTACAAAATTAGGTGTAGGTGGATTTGAAAATATGTCTCCAAACAGCATTATTGTAGAAATGACGGACATCTCTTTTTATTACGGAGTTTTCACTCTACGGTGTGCCCCAGAAAACATTCCGGATTGGTTGCAACCGGGCCAGGCTATCAAGCCAACCTCGTCCAAGGCTTTATACGAACGAGAAGTAACGAAACATCAGTGACGAATATACTTGAAAATCTATTAGGGACAGAACATCATAATCGTTTTCATTTTGCGCCAACGCAAGCTAAAATACGTTTCAACGTCCACGAATGGTATTTGGTTAGATCTTTCGAAGAGTACACTCGTAATCGTGCACATCGACCTGAACAACCTAATTTTCCACTCAACGAACACATTTATATAGTGGCGCCAGGAGGCCCTGTCTATGCTGGAGAATTACGAAGATTTACTCCGCCAGGGTGGTATAATCCCACAGCGTGACATCTCTGTCAACTGTTGGAACATCCTCGGGATATCCCATACAAGTCTCAGGACATTTTCACGGTAATACAAGAATCTTAATTTCAGTAGAAGAAGGCGGTACATGACTTTAAGTAACGCGCTTGGTTGAAAGTCAACTGATTTATGTACGTAAAATGTACTTTAGGTTAATTTAAGACAGAAAGATTGTTAACTTTTCGTCAACGCGTACGTGTGAAATGAATCTTATAGGTTAATTTAAGTCAGCTGATTGTTGAAATTCATAACATTTATAAGCTTTCGTTCAGTTATTAGGAACATGAAATGAATATAAAATGAAGAATTGAATAATTTTAGGAAATAATTTTTTTTTTTAATGTGAGCATTGAATAAATTATTCATTTATGCCTAATAAATCAAGTTGTTTTATCCTCCAAGTCGATGAGATTATTAGATGGAAAAAAAGAACTTAATGACACTAAACAAGGCACTTATATCCATTTCAAGCTACCAGGTACAAAATGTGAATCTTTAATACTTTTTTATATCTTTTTTAATCACCTGTGTAGGATTATTCTATTCATGGTCTAAATCCGTTATAGATCTGAGTACATATATCAAAATAGTAAACGTTGACGAAACGACTACCATGAACTCTGTTGATCGGTACCATCCAGCGCTATCGACGCCATATTGGCTACTCTCAGCTGCTCTCTTGGCTCCTCTTCTAAAATCGCCGAAATCCGTTTGTTTACGCATCATCGCATCGCATTTCGCGCATGCCTTTCTGCCAGCTCAAATTGGATTTCAGAGCGCGCGAATGAAAATCATCCTGAACTCAACATACCTGTCAGTTAATCACCATATTACTCGTATATCAGATATGAGACACTGCACTTAAGTTCCATTTCTGGTTGAAATGAAGTGACTTACTTAATTTAATGCAAAAATGAAATTCATCTATATTTCAAATTCATCATCTTGTATTACTGTGTTACGAGGTAACGCGAAAGATATCCCA
>NC_046660.1:67012692-67014056 GCF_010883055.1 Belonocnema kinseyi
ATATCTTCCGCAAATTATTTAGATTATTTGATTAAATAAACACATCATTTAAAAATATTAAAGTCTTTTTTCCTGAAGATTTTCTACAAAGTCCTATTGCATTCCGTGTCTCACATTTCACGTAGCGGAAGGTTTTCATTTTTCGAGTCTCGCGAAAAATAAACATCTCCGTGGTAGTCAACATTTTGCCAAATTTGAGATCGACCCGATGAAAATTGTAAAGGTACGTATTTTTAAAGAAAAGCATCAGCGCGCGCGAGATTTGCCGAACGTGAACATTTTGTGTAAATAAAAAAAAGAATAAATTAATAACATAAAAAAAATTTCTAATCTGTATACATGTTATAAGTCAGAAATTTTCTGTCGGTAATATTATAAACTGTTTTGTAGTTTTATCTAGTATTATTATACGATTATTTTATTGTTAAGGAGTTTTATTATTCAGGAATGTTATTTTCGGGATTTTTCAGTCGTAGCTTTAAAAACTGGAAAAATTAAATTGCGACCCTGCAAAATTCCCGTATAATAAAATTCCGGAAATCATAAAATCTCTGTATCATAAAAATCCCGGATTGGAAAATTCCCAACAGAAAATTGCCGAATTATAAAATAGGCGAACTAAGAAATTCCCGGATTAAACAAATTTTAAAAATCTGCCCGCTTCGTGGGCACATTCACATCGCGCGAATGAAACTTTATCAAAAAGATATCTTTTAGATCGCTGTATTTATATGCGTCTTTTGTAATTTGTCCACAAATTTTTGTTCGTTTTTTGTAATGTGATTTTTACGATGGAAACCAAAACTACGCGACCTATCAAACATTTGTAACTCTTTTTCGGATAAACAATTTTTGTTATATAATTTTTTTATCCCAACACAATTTTAAAAAATTTTTAGTTTTATTTTTCACGAATAAAGCAAAAACTACGCGTCTTATAAAGAAGTGAACAATAACAAATTTGTATATCTTTTTGGGAGTCACCATTTTTGTTTATTCGTCTTTTTTCGCACCTTGTATATTTTGACTACAAAATGGAATTTTTCTTTGTGTTTCGTGCAATCAAAATTTGAATTTTCTATTTTCCAAGAAAATTCAAAGTTCAAATGATAATCATGCAGGGCTTAAAAATGCAATGCTTTTCTTCTCTTGACTTTTTTTTATGCCGTGCGTTGTTTGCCATAAAATTTTCATTTTCAAATGATTTTTTTTTAATTTTATAGATGCTATAACTCTGATAATTGTGGGTCCGGATGCAATATGGGCACATAAAATTTTTTCGTGCAAAAACGAAGTCCCCTGGAGGCTTTAGAAAAAATTTTCGAATTTTAATTTTCAAAAGATATATATGGATGTAAAATTTG
>NC_046660.1:67014156-67046087 GCF_010883055.1 Belonocnema kinseyi
GTGGCGGCGGCGGCGGTAAGCCCCAGAGTCTATAGTACACTCGAAAACCCCAGCGCTGACATTAACTAAAATCATCACTACTCCTAAACTATTAATTATTTTCACGAGAAGTCCTTGCTTGCTCAAAATTCGCTCGATAAAATATGTTAAACTAAATAAAAAATGGTTTCAAAAAAGTTGGAAAATGCATTAACTTTTGGAATTTTTATCCAAAATATTTGGTTAACGAATTCGTCCTTTCTTTTAGGACCTAAAGAGTGTGCCCAACATCGATTTGTTCCGTTCATTTTTTCTAGAGTTATCGTGTTTACGGACAAATTTTGGACAATTCCAATACTTTCTCATTCATAAATTATGAGAAGGCAAAATATGTTTCTTAATAAGTATTATTTATTTATTAAAAATACAATAAAATGTTTTTATCGAAGAAAATTTTGATGGTCAAAGTTTTTAAAAATTGTTAATTAAAAATAATAATTGTCTAAGAAAAAAAATTTTATTTTAAAAACGTGCACCTTGAAGAGAAAAGAAACCTCTCTATATTATTTCTGGACCTAATAATATTCTCCAAATAAACTTTTTAGGATTCAATTCTGCACTGTTTCATGTCACAATACATAAATTTTCAACCAAGAGATACATTTTTAAGCAAAAATTAAATAGAAAAGGTTTCAGTTTAAAAAATAAATTTTAATCTAAGGAGATGAATTTTTTACTCGCATGATGAATTTTCGACCTGAATTAATAATCAGAAAAAGAAAAATAATTTTAAACATAATCGTTTAATTTGTAACAGGAATTTGCACCCTGCTTAAAATTTCATATAAAAACCATTTAGAAACCAGATAGGGACCGTGTAGAAACCCATTTGGTTTCTAACCGTCTCTCACTGGATCTTAACTGGTCTCAATTTCAATATATGGAATGTAGCCGGGTCATAACCGGTCCTTATATGGGAAATGGTAACAGAAAATAAGTAGTAAAAATCTTATAACCAGTCCTAACCAGATTCTACACGGAATTTGGGAACAGAAATGAAATATTGTCAGATTGAAGCTATTTTCTAACTGGTCTCTAACCGATTCCTAAAAGACACTTGATACTAGTGTGTACTTTAACCCGTCCTAACCGGGTTTTATCCGGCGATCGAAAAGAGGAATTAAATATTTTCACAGACCAAAGTTAGGTTCTTACTGGGCTCTAACCGATTTCTAAAAGGCACTTGGCACGGGTGTGTGTTCTAACCGGTCCTAACCGGGTTCCACCCTGAATTTGGGAATCGAAATTAAATACTGTCAAAGGCTTAAGTTAGTTTCTAACTGGCCTCTAACCTGTTCCTAAAAGGAACTTGATACTGTTGTGTACTTTAACCGGTCCCCACCGGGTTCTATTCGGCGATCAAAAAGATAAATTAAATATTGTCAAAGGCTGAAGTTAGATTCTAACTGGTGTCTAACCTGTTCCTAAAAGGCACTTGAAACTGGTGACCGAAGCTGGTTTCTAACTAGTCTCTAACCGGTTCCTAAAGGACAGTTAGCACTGGTGTGTGTTCTAACCAGTCCTAACAGGGTTCTAACCGGAATTTGGGAACAGAAATTACGAGACCGGTTAAACCCGGTTAGCAATATTATGAGGACCCAATTAAGAACCGGTTAGGTGACGGCTAGATCTTGGGAATGAAATTCGGATAGGCGCCGGTGAAGAACCGGCTAAGAATCGGGTACAAATATTCCAGTATACCGGATTGACACAGACTAGGTACCGGTTACAACCCGGGGAAAAAATCCGGTTAAAGACCGGTTAGCAATATTATGAGGACCCAGTTGAGAACCGGTTAGGTAACGGCTAGATCCTGGGGATAAAATACGGATAAGCGCCGGTGAAGAACCGGTTACAATATTCCAGTATACCGGATTGATACCCGTTACAACCCGGGGACAAAATCCGGTTAGGAATATTATGAGGACCCAGTTAAAAAGAGGTTAGAGGACGGCTAGATCCTGGGGATTAAATTCGGATAGGCACCGGTGGAAAACCGGTTAAGAATCGGGTACAAATATTCCAATATACCGGATTAACACAGGCTAGGTACCGGTTACAACCCGGGAACAAAATCCGGTTAACAATATTATGAGGACCCAGTTAGATGACGGGTAGATCCTGGGGATGAAATTCGGACTGGCGCCGGTGAAGAACCGGTTACAAATATTCCAGTATACCGGATACTAGTTACAACCCAGGAACAAAATCCGGTTAGGAATATGAGGACCTAGTTAAGAACCGGTTAGGTGAAAGCTAGATCCTGGGGATTAAATTCGGATAGGCGCCGGTAAAGAACCGGTTCAGAATCGGGTACAAATATTCCAGTATACCGGATTGATACCGGCTAGGTACCGGTTACAACCCAGGGACAAAATCCGGTTAAGAGACCGGTTATGGCCAGTTAGAACCCACTTCTGAGTTCTGTCCGATATTTTAAGCAGGGTAATTAAATTGATGAACCTTTAACAACAAAATTATTCTTAACGCGAGTTTAACTTTTAGCCAAAAATGGATAAAAAATAGTACATTGTACAATAAAAAGGATTGTACAAGAAAATAGTACAATACAAAAAAGAATACATTGATTTCAAACTAAAAAAACACTTCCCTCCACGCGGGCACCTTCTCGTGCGTGAGTTTTGGTTCTCGCGCTTCGCGCTCGATGATATGTTTATCTCGTGCTTTGCGCTCGGTTGTACATTTATCACATTTATCACATTTATTCTTGCACAAACCTTTCAAAATTAGGGATCAATACATCCACCATTGTAATTTTGTGATTGTGAATTCTCTTTTGTTAAAAGAGCTTAGCTCGATAGCTTGAGCGCAACTACGGCGCGGGACTGATGGCCATCGCACTCCACTCTCGGTCTTTGCAGTTCTCCCGCATTCGAGCACATGCCTTTTAAAATTGAAGATCAATGGACCGACAATTGTAATTTTCTCATTGTGAAATCTCTTTCGGCTTTAACGAACACATTCTCATCGCGTATCTCGTGCTACGCACTCGACCAGATTCTAAATGTCAACTTTTCTACATTAAACAAAACACTTGTATACCAAAGACAATACATTTTTTATACAACTCTGCCTGGGATTGCTTATTCAAGTATTGCAAAATAAAGAGCAAATTGTATTTATCATGATTATTTTTATATTTATTTCGTATTTTGCCTTGAATTGTGTTCTAAGCTGCGCTGAAACACGTCTCATTTTAATCAATTTATATCATAAGAATTCATCATAGGCATAAAAATTAAATCATGCCAATTCTTATTTCCTTGTTCTTGTAATTTTTTTATTTGCAATCTTGTTTTTTAAGATTATTTTGATTACTTTTGGTAGGATCAAATTTGGAATTTTCAACTTTTCGACCAAATAAAAAGTTATGATAATCTTGTAGGGCTTTCACAAATCAACGTTTTTCTTCTTTTGGCTTTTGTTTAGATCATGCGTTGTTTGGCTTAATATGTTCATTTTAGTTTTTTTATTTTGAAAATGCTCGAACTCTTATCACTTTCTTTTTATATAAAAAAGTCGTAAGGATCAATTGTTCGAGTTTCTGAGTACTATGAATAACCGTTCATAGAATTTTGAAATCTTGAAAAAATGTGGTTTCAAACATTTTGAAAATGCGCTCACTTGTTGAATTTTGATCCAAAGTCTACAGAATACAGAAACCTTCGTAAAAATCGTTTTTTTCTGACTCAGTGGGTTTCAAAACGTGGAAATTTGATGAAAACCGGCAAACTGAAATTTTACATAAAACCAATAACTTCTCATTAGGATGAGAATGCAATATCAGGTATCAACGAAAAATTTAATACCATGATATAATAGCATATTATAGTATTAAATTACCATAATATTCATATTTCAACAACAAAAGATTTTAATTTTTAATGAAGAGAAAAAAATTGCAAAACAACCTGTTTAATTTTTGACCTAGAAGGTTAATTTTCTAAAAAAGGAAAAATATAACTCAACCAAATATATAGTTGATTTTTTAAATTAAATACAAAATATACTTTTACAAATAAAGACATTTTTCTATACATTTACGGTACCATTTCAAACGAATTTGGGGTTCCTACAAAAAAATTAGTTTCCACATTTTTCAAACGAACAAAAATCCCTTGGTTTTAGAAAACTTTATATAAATTTGGAACTAAACACCTGATTTACCCAATTATTCCCAAATATTTTCCGCTTTTTAATTAAACAACAATTTTAAACAAAATTCTAAATAATCAGAGGGTATTTTTTTAAGACTTCTGAAAAGACAAGTTCAATTAGAAAACATGAAAAAATGACTGACTGTGAATTGTGTAGTCTGGACAGAGGATTAAAGAGAGAAGACATACTTTTGAAGGTTTTTCTCTAGTTTATTGTAAAAATTCCTTAAAATTAAGGAATTTTTAAATTGCCTAATCTTCCTCTTCTTCAGCAGCTGCGCCACCAGTTCCCTTACGCATGTTCTTCCTCTTTACACGTCCAGGGCGACCGCCACCGAACGGCGACTTCAGGGAGAAGTCAATGTGTTTCTGCGAATCCAGTCGCACAATGAACGAGGGAATATTCACCACCTGTTTACGAACTCTGAAAAAACAATTAAAATAACAAATCAAACCCTCCTGCCTTAAAAAATTCTAATTCTAATTTCCTAGTTTACATTTTTAATCAAATATAAAGTTGTATTTGTTTTAATTTTCAACTTAATAGTAAAAATTGCAAAGATGATAAAGAAAATTGTTTAGGATCTTGGGCACATATTTTTACTTTACAATAATTAAACTAATTTCAGGGTGGCCGTTTTAATCGACGGAATAAATTCCCGGTCATTTCTCGGTTCGCAAACATTTTTCACTGTCAATAAAATTAAAAAAATGGAACACTAAAGCTAAAACAATTGTCCACTAAAGGTAATAAAAACTGAGCTGCAAATTAAAGCACTCAAAGTGGAACTGTTAAATTTTAAACTTTTAAAATTGAAATTTGAAAGTTTTTAATGAAAACATTTTGTAATCAAATATGCTCGATAATGTACGCGTATAAAATTGAAGGCACTAACATTTTTCAATATAAAAATATATAAATTCACGTTATCATTTTCAATGCTCTGAATTAGAAAATCAATCAATGAACTTTTAAATTTTCAAAATTATATAACTTTAAGCTAGAAACATCAAATATTGAAAAATTGAACATTTTTTAACGTAATACCTCTTAAATTAGAAATTTAATTATTTTCTTTTTAAAGAGTTTAAGCATCGTTGAAAAGCTTCAAAATTTTAGTTCAAAATCTTGAGAAATCTAAAAGTTGTTTTAAATTTATAATTATTTCGGACATTTTTTCAGTACTTCTAAATATCAGTTAAAATAAATTAAATTTTTTCTACAATTTTCAGAAAATTCTGCAAATTTTAGAAAATTTCTTTACAATTTGGATGTATAAATAACAACTGAACATTTATTATTTGTAGGCGAGATTTGAGTAATTTTAAGAGATATGTAGAAGCTTTGAAAAGATTCAAACTGAATGTACAACTTTAAATGACAGCCTAATATAAAACAAAACGTAGATTTTCGCAGATTCTAAACAAAAAAATTAGATTACTTTCAAGAATTTTGAAAGGCTTCAAAAAAGAATAAAAACATTTTCTCAAGAGTCCTAGGAAAATTAAAAATAAATTTTCATTTTGAAAAATTATTTTAAGAGAATATTCAAAAAGTTTTTCAAAGATTTAAACAAAATTTTAAAAAAAGATTCTAAAAGATTTTAAGAAAACTTTCTAAAATTTGCATGATAATTTTTTATCTTTTTAAAATTCCTAAATATCTCTTAAAATTACTCAAATTTTTTCCACAAATCTTTATTTATAAATTATGCATTAAAATTTAAAAATTTCACTTGCAAATTAAGCATTTTTCGAAATTTTAACGATTCCAGGTTTTCTATTTCAAACCGATTCAGTTCAAGATTCATTTTTAAATATTTGGTTTCAATTTACTTGTTTTGAATCAAAATTCAAATATTGCTAAATATTCAATAATTTATCTTTTTTTTTATTAAAAATTTCAAATTGAATAGGTTAAAAATTGAATATTTTAGACAAAAACAATATTTTAAATTTAATAAAATCCTTTAATTGAGAATACATTATAAAGTTATATTTAAGTTGAAAATAGTTTCCAAACGTTCAGTCACATATTCATATTTGCTTAATGACTTAAGACTTTCAAATTGAAACCGTTTAAGAAAGTTAAAATCTGGAAATTCTTACATTTTTAAGTGGTTTAAAATAGTTTTTAAAAAAATTTATTTATTAAATAAAAATGTTTCTATGCAAAAATTTCAACATCAAAGGCTTTTATTTTTTATTGCTTCAAGTCTTTACGAAAGCATTTAAAAATTCTTTAAATTAAAAATGTAAGCTTAGAAATAAAAATTTTAATTTGGAAAATATAAGTAAAAAAATTTTGAATTACGCATTGTAAGCTAAATGATTCTAAATTCCCGGTCCAGCGGCCACCCTGTAGTTTTCTAAATTATCATGAAAAATGTGCCCCAACCCAGAAATTTCAATAGATAACTAACTCAAGGTAAGGTTTTCGAATTGTCTTCCAAATTCTGCTTTCTAATTAAAACCCATTGTTGCAGATCGATAATTGTAATTGACCATTGCAATATCCTAAAAATGTAACTCCAACGCAATATACTAGAATTTCGAAATTCACTGTACCAATATTAAGAGGGCTAATCGAAATCCACCCAAGTTAAGACGTTAAACGCCAAATTGACGTTTAAGTGGTCTTTCTGAAAAAAAACAATATCGAGACTGATCAGGAACAAATAGTTCAGCTTTCACGTCTCATCAGCGATTCATTCGTATTCCTCTCCGAAGAAACGCTGAACGGTCAACCGAATGCATCATCCCGATGCGAGCAGTTTCTAAATTTTCAGAGGAAATTCGTTTCAATTCGAAAAAATGGAAAACGGAACTTATTCTCTGTATCTTACTAAATAAATAAATAAAAGAAAAAGTGTCTCCTGATATGAAGTCAAACGAAGAATATTCTTCGAGTGATGATTAACACAGGAATTTAATATCGCCTTGATGATTAGAAACAATCCACTGAATTGTAGATATTCCTTGCCCAGACAATTAAGGCTTGACGGTTAGCAAGTTTCAACAATTACGAACCGGATGTGTCTTTGACGGATCAAAACTCGTGCATGATGGATGGATTTGGCCAATCCAAGTTTGAACACTTGAGTTTGCAGACGTCGCTCCAAGAAATCTTCGATTTTCAAACCGAGAACGTAATCGAGCTTCATGCGAGTTTCGTCCAAGACTCCAATTCTCACCAAACGACGCAAAAGCGCGTTTCCTGAAAGGAAATTCAGTCATAAGTATTTGGGAATTGGACAGAAATAATTTTGGGGCTTTTTTTTAATTTGTCAGATTATTGTTTTCCATCAATGATATTCAGACAAGAGGTGTCAGAATATTTAAAAGTTTATCATCATTTAGAAAGGACCAGGATAGAGTTCTGAGCCGGTTATATTACTTTGGAGAACGTTAACGAGAATAATACCAAAAATTTATGAGAATCTCAGAATTAATTATAATTAATAGAAATTTGCATTTTTTCGTTAATTTTTCGGTTGAAAATTCAACTCTTTTTTTGAAAGTTTGTCTTTTTTGTTTTAAAGTTTACCTGCTTTTGCAGAAATTAAATCTTTTTTTTCGATAAAAATGCCACTGTTTGGTTACAAATTAAGCTCTTATACTATTTTCTTGAAAACTTAACTATTTCGTAGAAAATTTACTTTTTGTTTGAAATTTATATGTTGGGGTTGAAAAATGAACTGAAATATTTTCTGGATAAAAGTTCCAGTAATAAAAAAAAGTACTTGTTTTGTATTACAAATTCATATGGTTTAGTACAAAATTGATATTTTTTGTATAAAAATGCAAGTATTTGGTAGAGAATTCAACTATTTTGTTAAAAAGTCATCCTTTTTTTTTTAAATCGTCTCTTTGGATAGAAAATTAGATTTTTTTCGTAGAAACTTATTTTTTTTACAAAAATTCAATTTTTCATGTTACTGAGTTAACTGGAATCTTTTTTTGGATGAAAACTCAACTTTTTCTGTAATAGAAAATTCTTCTGCTCTAAGGTAAATGTCATATTTTTTTTATATAAATGCAACTATTTGGTTACAAATCGTTCTTTTTTGCTTGTTAATTCAACTAATTTGTTTAAAACATTTGGTTGAATCACTTTGTTAAGAAATCACTTTTTTTATTAAAGATTTATATTTTAAGTTGAAAAATTATCTCATTGGTTAAAAGATGTATATTTTATAGCTAAAAATTCGCGTTTTTTCTACAAAAAAAAAATCATTTTTTAGTTTGAAATAAATTAATATATTTGAAATTTTTTAATTTGTATATGAAACACTGTAATTCCTGAATATGTCTGAACTTGAAAATAATTTATATTCAGCCGCTGATATAACCTGAACAATAAAAATATTGTTAAAAAACATAAATTCTCTTAGATTCTGTCATATTCTCGGATACATAACCTGAACTTATATTCTCGGGAATTTAATAACTCTAGACCAGGATCAAATTAGAATTCCAGATGGCACAACAAGAAAATTCTCTCAAGATATAATAAATAGGGTAATTTCTTACGAAAATAAAGGAATTAATTCTGTTAATCAAAATAATTTATAGGTAACTTTATTTTAAACGAAAAAGTCGAATTTTCAAGTTAAAGTTAAAATTTCAACAAGAGTTAATTTTCAATAAAGAAAGATTAATTTAAAATAATAATTTCAGTCCAAACAGTTGCATACACAATCAATTAATTAAATACTCAAGCAAGAGAAGCAAATTTTCAATGAACTCGTTTTTTTTTTAAATCAATTAGTTGAGTTTGTATCCAAATTGTTGAATTTTTAAACAAAGAAAATAATGTTCTACCAAAAGAGAGGAGTTTCCAATTAACAGTCGAAAATTTTAGAAGACCGTTAATTCTCAAATAAAAAGAATTTAAATAATAATAAGTGCAAGTCAAACAGTTGCACTTACAACAAACTAGTTTAATTTCCAAGCAAAAAAGTCGAATGAACCAGCGAAGATGCATTTTCAACATAAAAATTGATTATCAACCGAGGTGAATTAAACAAAATTCAGACCAAGCTTTTACAAAACAGTTAAATTTTCAAGCCGAACATCAGAATCATTTTAAGAAAGTTAAATTTTCAACGAAAAATTTAATTTTTCAACATAAAAGTTGAATTTTTAATAAAATATTTCATGTTTCAACATGATATTTGAATATTCAACTTAAAAGATTTATTTTCGACAAGAAAAAATAAATTTTCAACGGCAAAAAAACGTCATAGTTGATATTTCAACCAGAGTTACTACAAAAAAAAACGAATTTTCAGTCGAAGACTTGAATTTTCAACACAGAAAGATTTTACAGCTAAAAGAGAAAAGCCAAAAATATAAATTTTCAACTAAAAAATTAATTTGATAGAAAATTAAGAATTCAAGAAAGAACGTTTTTTCTATTTAAAAAAACTGCACTTTCCAATCCGAAAATATGCATTTTAAAAAATCTAGTGAATTTTCAACTAAATCGTTAAATTTTAAACCACAAACGATCAACATTGGTGAATTCTCAACAAAAAATCTGCTAATTGATATTTTAACAAAAAATATTCTTATATTTACTCATAAACAGTAAATTTAAGCAAAAAAGACAAAGAAGCTAAATTTTCAAGTACCAAAGATAAATTAGTAAACAAAAATGACCGTTAAATTTTCCATTTAAAAATTAATGTTTAGCCAAAATTAAAAAGAACATTAGGGAAACATTTGACCTTTTAACGATTAATTTGTAACAAAATTAATTTTCAACGAAATTATCGAATTTTCAGGCCAAAAAAGAAGATTAAATTGGCCCAAAAAATGCATTTTCAACCAAATATTTGAATGTTCAATCAGAACATGACATTCGCAAAATATGAATGTTCAATCCAAACGGATAAACTTTCTATCCGAAAAGATCAAGTTTCTACAAAAAGATGTATTTTTAACAAAATAGGAACAATTTCATCAAAATAACTAAATGTTGAACCAAGAGATCAATTTTGAATTAAAAATATTAAAGAGATGAATTAAAAAACTTCAAACCAAAAATAGTTGTATTTTCTTAGTGTATTATTAATTCAGTTCACATTTAAAAAATAATAATATGAGAACATGAAAACATTCTTGAAAATAGAGAGAAAAAGGGATATTCTTAAAAAATGGGAAAGACTGGGAAACCTGGAATCAAATTTTTATGTTCGAAAAAGGACATGTTATTCAGAATCTAAATTTTGTGTGCTTCAAACAAAAAAATACCTTCGAAAAGACGTTTTGGGTCCTTCTCTTCAAGAGTCAGCAACTCTCGGGCAGCTTTACGGATTTTTGCCAAAGTATATTTGACTCTCCATACTTCGCGTTTGTTACGAAGACCATATTCTCCGATGATACGTAACTCCTGATCAAGACGAGCCTTCTCGTAAGGTCTTCTTGGAGTTACATAGGTCTTGGAAAAGACCGACGGAATTCTACCGTTTACCATTTTGATAGTTCGTCACCTGTTCAAAAAATCAAAGAATTATTCCAATCATTCTTTTTTTAGAATCCATTAAATTAAAGTTTTAGTTTTTAAAGGCTTAAAATTTGTCTCCTGTTATGAATTCAAACGAAGAATATTCTTCGATTGATGATTAAGACAGGAATTTAATATCGCCTCAATGATTAGAAACAATCTACTAAATTGTAGATATTCCTTGCCCAGACAAATAAGGCTTTAAAAAAAACGTATTAAATAAATTTAATTGTTTTCACTTAATTCTTCATCGCCATGCAATACCTTACAAGGAATAAGTAACTTCAATGTGATTTGACCTTTTTTTCTTTTAATAAAATAGAATTAAATTCTTTTGAAGAAATTGTATTCGTTATTATTTTAATGAAAGTGGATACAAAATTGGTACAAATTGAGAATATTTTAAGAAAAATATGGTACAAAGCCAAGTTTTCTTTTCTTAATTGAAATATTATGCGATGAACAAATATTCAAATTAAATATAAGGATTCATTCTAAAATATCATTATTAATCGTTCTTTGCCATTAAAGATATACAAAACATTAATTATAACTATTAAACCCAACAAATGCCAACCTACACGTGGTCACAAAATATTTCTAGGTTAGAAAATCTGTTCCTAAAATTATCGAAGTAAAAAAACACGAATCCCGTTGAATTTCATGCACCAAAAAAGGAATTAAGTAAAAAGAATTGAACCAAAATAATATAAAAACATGAATAAAAATATAATTTTGGAGCAACTTACGCTTTAATCAGCATAGACGAACACCCTCTCACCGAGATAGACACGATAGAAATGGCCGAGAAAATGGTTTCCGGCTTGAAAGGAACTCGGGAAAAACACGCACTCTAATGCCAAAAATCGAAACTAGAATGGGTCAACCAATCAGAAGATAGGCGTGGACGATTCAACCAATACAAAATTACCCGCGAGAGTAATTTTTTTTAAATGGAAGATGACAAATCGACTTAATGAAAAACTTTTATAAAGATAATAATACTTATTAGATTACAACGTAATTTATTTGTTACTAATATTATCACAAAGTTTTATTGAATATTTAAATGAAAATATAGACGAGGCAATTTTCTTAACGATTTTGAGGCTGTGTTATTTTATTAAAAAACTTCGTATGCACGTCATTTGCAGTCTTATAAGCGTAAACAACACGAAGTACTTCGTGGTAAACAACATGATCTGCAATTCTTAAACAAAGACAATGTCTTACTATCTTTAGTATGTACTGAACTGATAATTTTGCAAAGCCTCTGTCGCAACTTTGAATAAGTCTTAAAAACATTAAAGAGTTATTCGTTTTATCAAATGGATCGATTCTAAACACCAGGTATGATATAGGTTATGTTATTTTTACTCTTTTGTTTATTTTTATAGAAAAAAATAGTAAAAAAAGAGTAAAAAATTTTATGAGACATATTAAGAAAATTGTTTACAAATTAATATATTTATGACACTATTGCAAGAATTTTTTATAATTCGAAACTAGAACTCTTATCAGAAATTGAAGCTGTGCAATTTTTTAAATGTCTATTTATTTCAAATCTTTTAATTTTTAATGCTATAATACATGAGTCTGTTTTTCTATTCGAGCCATCAGGTTTACCACCTTTATCTATTTCTGATACATGTAAATAAATAGTTATTCTATTTTAAAATAACATTTTTTAAGGTCTACAATTATTTTAAAGAATTTACGAGATTTAAAAGTTTTAAGCTATTTTGAGGGAATTCCAAAAAATTACACGAGATTTTTAAGATTTTAAGATATTTTAATAAAATTTCAATTAATTTTAAGAGATTTCAAAGATTGCAAGGTATTTCAAAGAATTTAATAAGATTTAAGAAAGAACTTCAAGGATTACAAAGGGTTTCAAGATATTTCCACAAACTTGAAGCGATTTTAAAGATTTTTTTAGAACTTTCTAAGATTTTAAATGGATTTTAAAGGGATTTCTACAAAAGTTTGGGAAATAAATATCCCAAGGAAATTCATAGCGATTCCACATATTTAAAAGGGATTTCACGGAAGATTTGAAGGATTTTATATGGCCTCCAATTATTTAAAAGAATTTACGGGATTTTTAACGATTTTAAAGATTTCAACAAGTTCCAAAGAATTATTTGAAAAATAAATAATTAAAGGTCCTATGAAATCCTTTAAAGCTTGTGGAATTCCATGAAATACCGTGAAATTCGGTTGAATATTTAGAATCGCTCAATCCCATATAATCACTTAAATTTTGTAAAATTCCGTGATATACTGTGAAATCACTTAGAATATTTGGAATGGCTAAATATTCCTTTAAAATTATTTAATTTCCCAAACTTCTCTAGAAATTTCTTAAAACCGTGGTTAAAATATTTGAAAATCGTACAAAATTCTTTAAAATCTCTTAAACTTTACAAAAATCTCTTAAAATTGTTTATAATATGTTTAGATTATTTCAAAGGATATGCAGGATTTAAAAAATTGTAAGCTGTTCTAACAGATTTTAAATAGTTTCCATAGAATTCGGAAATATCAAAGGATTTCCAAAAATTTGGTAGGATTGTCAAACATTTTCAGCTTTTTTCACAAATTCCAAATGATTTCAAGATATTTCTAAAAACTTCCAGGGATTCCAAAGAATTTTGTAGAACTTTCTAAGATTTTAAGCTGGCTTATAAAGGGATTTTTAAACAAGTATGGGAAATAAATGAAATTAAATAAATATTTAAAGGAATTCCTAGCGCTTTCAAATATTCAAAGGAATTTCACGAAGATTTAAAGGATTTTATAGGGCCTCCAATTATTTAAAGGAATTAACGGCATTTTCTACGATTTTATTTGAAAAATAAATAATTGGGAGTCCTATAAAATCCCTTAAATCTTATAAAATTCCGTGAAATATTGTGAAAATACTTTGAATATTTGGAATCGCTAAATATTCCTTGAAAATTATTTAATTTCCTAAACTTCTCTACAAATTCCTTAAAATAGAGGTTAAAATATTTGAAAATTCTACAAACTTCTTTAAAATCCCTAGACGTTTACAAAAATCTCTTAAAGTTGTTTAAAATTTATTGAAATAGCTGAGAGTCTTTTAAAATCTCGTGAATCCTTTAAAATAATTGGAGGTTCTACAAAATCCCTTAAATCTTGTAAAATTCGGTGAAATATTGTGAAATCACTTTGAATATTTGGAACCGCTAAATATTCCTTTAAGATTATTTAATTTCCTAAACTTCTCTAGAAATTTCTTAAAATCGAGGTTAAAATATTTGAAAATCGTACAAAATTCTTTAAGCGTACAGTCTTTTAAAATCTCATGAATCCTTTGGTATAATTGGAGGTTTGATAAAATCCTTTAAATCTTGTGGATTTCCTTGAAAGATTTTGGAATCTATTTGAACGTTTGAAATCGCTGGGATTTCTATAAATTCTTACGAAATTGTACAAAATTTAAGACTTCTAAGAGATTTAAAAAAAATCAAGAAATAGCAAAGAATTGTATAGGATTTCCTAAGATTTCAAGGGATTTTACAGAATTTTGTGGAATTTCCAAACATTTGAAGGGTTTTCGAAGAATTTTACAAGATTTAAGGGGTTTTGTATGACCTACAATTATTTCAAAGGATATGCAGGATTTAAAAAATTCCAAGCTGTTTTAACAGATTTTAAATAGTTTCGACAGATTTCGAAAATATTAAAGGATTTCCAAGAATTTGGTAGGATTTTCAAACATTTTCAGTTTTTTTCACAAATTCCAAATGATTTCAAGATATTTCTAAAAACTTCTAGGGATTCCAAAGAAATTAGTAGAACTTTCTAAGATTTTAAGCTGGATTATAAAGGGATTTTTAAACAAGTCTGGGAAATAAATGAAATCAAATCAATATTTAAAGGAATTCCTAGTGCTTTCAAAAATTCAAATGTATTTCACGAAGATTTAAAGGTTTTTATAGGGCATCCAATTATTTAAAAGAATTTACGGGATTTTATACGATTTTGTTTGTAAAATAAATAATTGGTAGTCCTATAAAATCCCTTAAATCTTGTAAAATTCCGTGAAATATTGTGAAATATTGTGAAATCACTTTGAATATTTGGAATCGCTAAATGATCGCTTGAAATTGTTTAAAGTTGATCGAAATAGCTTAGAGTCTTTTAAAATCTCGTGAATGCTTTGAAATAATTGGAGGTTCTACAAAACCCCTTAAATCTTGTGAAATTCCGTAAAAGATCTTAAAATCCATTTGATCTTTTTGAATAATTAGGAATCCCCTTAAATCTCTCAAAATCCTTCTTGAAAAAGTCAAGAATTCTAAGATTTAAAAAATTTTTTAAAAACAAACAATTTTTTAGGATTTGTCCAGATTTTAAGGGATTTCACAGAATTTGTGTGAGATATCCAAAGAGTTGCATTTTGTATTGAATTTTTGTACGACCTTCAATTATTTTTAAGGTTTTGCAGGATTTAAAAACATTTTAAGTTATTTTAACAGATTTTAAACAAAGTTTCAGAGATTTCGAAAATTTCAAAGGTTCTCTAATTATCAAACAAAATCAAATTTTAAGGAATTCCTAGCGATTGTATTTCAAGAAATTTTACAACGTTCAGAGGACTCTAGAATCTCCAAGAATTTAAAAGATTTCAAGGGATTGAAGGTTTTTTTTAGAGAACTTTAGAAAATAAGTTGAATTTGATTGATATTCAAGGGATTTGAAATGATTTCTACTTATTTTAATGGATTTTAAGGGACTTAACTAATGGTGAGAGAACTATAGGGAATACGATACATTTTATTTCAGGGTATGTCTGCGGATTTTAACGATTTCAAGATATACGAATAATGAAGACAAAAAGATGAAAAATTAAATTAATTAAATTAAGATTAAAGATTAAAACAATATGAAGATTTTCGTAAGGGAATTTGCCTGTTTGAAACTAACTTTTTGTAGGACACTTTTTCAAGTATCCTTTTTTTTCTTTCACAGATTGAAGACCTAGGTAAATCAAGAACCTTAGAAAAATAAAATATCAAATTCCTAAATCCAAACCTCAATAGCCAAAAAAATGTTCTTATCCAGACCTTTTATCCGCAACCTTCCAAACTCAAGAAGCTACAGCGATTTCGTAAAAGTAGTCGAAGTTGGACCTCGAGATGGATTACAAAACGAGAAAAAAATAATTCCCACACCCGTGAAAGTAGATTTCATCAACAGACTCTCAGAAACAGGACTTCAAGTAATCGAAGCAACAAGCTTCGTATCTCCCAAATGGGTTCCTCAAATGTACGATAGCGCAGAAGTATTTAAGCAAATAAAAAAAGTAAAAGGCGTCAATTATCCAGTTCTCATCCCCAATGCGAAAGGTTTGGAAAAGGCAATAGAAGTAGGCGCCAAGGAAATAGCAATCTTCAGTTCTCCGTCTGAAAGCTTTTCTAAAAAAAATACCAACTGCACCCTGAGTGAAAATATGGAAAGGATGAAGGAAATCATCTGCCTTGCTAAAAAGAGTGACCTGACAATTAGGGGATACATCTCTTGTATCATTGGTTGTCCCTACGAAGGATCGATGAAACCTGCAGTCGTTGCAGCTTTAGCTTCTGCTTTATTAGATCTAGGTTGCTACGAAGTTTCTCTAGGCGACACGATTGGGGTTGGGACTCCAAAGAAAGTAAAATCTCTTCTCAGCGAAATGAGGGAAGTTGATGATTTGAGTAAATTTGCTCTTCATTTCCACGACACTTATGGCCAGGCGATAGGAAATACTTACACAGGACTTGATGAGGGAATAAGAATCTTCGATTCTTCAGTTTCTGGACTAGGAGGTTGTCCATATGCTGCGGGTGCAACCGGAAATGTTGCTACTGAAGATTTACTATATTTCCTGCACGAACAAGGCCTTCAAACTGGCGTCGACTTGAACAAAATGGTCCAAGTGGGCCATTTTATTAGCAATCAACTGGAGAAAAAAAACCAATCCAAAGTTGGAAATGCTTTGCTTACTAAGGAAACTTTGAAAAAGGTTTGCGTTTAAAATCTAGCTGGAGGAGAAAGAAAGTATGGGGACCAAGTTAACCATTTTGCTCATATGGATAATCAGGCCTCACAGACCGATCCTTGTATCCCCTATTTTGCCATATATTTAGCTCAGGTCCCTAATGTACTCTATTTTCAGGCTGGTTACTATTTTTTAAAAATTTTACTCCCGAATTTCTCCCGGTTCTCCCGGTAAATATTCGTGATTTCTCCCGGATTATAAAAAAATCAACTTTCTTTGCAAAAGACACCCTTTTTCTCATATATTATCAATTGCGGAAGTGGATAAATGCGATAAAAACTTTTTACAGGAAATTGATTGACCTTAAATCATATAAGAACAGGGTGGCCATCCAATCGGGAGAATTGGGAGAAAATTGCACCGGATAAAGTCGAGTGATTTCCAGTATTTCACAATTTGCGCATTTTGTAATTCTTAAATTGTTTCCAACTAGAAAGTATTAATTTTCAAATTGTTTAGAATAATTAAAATTTAAAAGCTTACAATATTTCTCACAGTATTTAAAATTCTGCAATTTTGAATGGAGAAAATGGCAATGAATTTTTATTTGACAGAATCACATCTTTTAGTAAAAAAAATATATCCAGTCGTTTCAAAATAGTTTAATACTTGATGCCTTAATACTAATGTTTTTTTCTTAAATTAATTTTAAGATTAATTTTGGTAGGTTTCGAATTTTTAATTCCACAATATTATAGTTTCAAATTAAAAGCCATGGTAGTCAGTTTTGAATTTAATAATTTTAGACGTAAATATAAAGCAATTTCAAATTGAAAAGCTTAAAACTGTACAACAAATGAAATCATAATATAGCAATATTTTTCGTATTCTTCATTTTTAATTTTAATTTCCAATGTAAAATCTTGATATTATCCGATTTTTAATTAAAGATTTAGACAAATAATTTCAAATTGAAAAAATATATGACTAAAATTTCTAGATTGAATAATAAATCTAAAGGAAGATTTGAAATTAAAACATGCGTTTAATATAAAAAAATTAGAAAATTAAACTATCAGTTTCTGAATTTTCATGATGAACATTAAATTTTTCCCTTTCATAGGTTTTAATTCTGCAATTAAAATTGAATTGGTTGCATTTTGAAAATTATTATTTACAATTTAAAAATTATTATTTTTTAAGCGATTTAAATTTACTTTAAGTAATTGAAATTTTTAAGAGTTTGAGTATAAAAAAAAGATGTAATATCGCAATTTTTAGCGACCAACATTTTTTGAGTTTTAAATTAAGTTCGCATTTTTTTAAGTTTTAACGTTCCGGAGTAGAAATTTTTCACTTTTAACATGTTTTGTTTAAAATCACTATTAATTTTTAAGTTTTTTTTAGAATAATTCAATTCATTTTTTCATTTTTTTAAATATTTCTAATCAACTTTAATGTTAACTTGTAATTTTATTATGCAATAACAATTTAAAATTATAGAAAGTCAGAAGCTTTGACTGAAAGATTCAATTTAGTTTTCCTCTGAATTTCAACCGACCTAATTTCCAAAATTCGAATCTTAAAATATTACAATTATAACGTTTTGACATAGTCCTATATTTTTGAAATTTGAATCTAAAATCGTACTATTTTCGTGATTCTCCAATTCAAATTCAAATTTTTGAATTATTGGCGCTTCAGCTTAGAAATCATTCAATTCAATCCCTTTTCTATTTAAATTGTCCAAAATCGTTCCTGTATTTTTTTAACTTCAGAAGCTTTCAATTGAAAATTATTAATTATTGTTTCAAAAATATTAAAACCCTTATATTAAAAAAATCGTTTGAATACAGAGATTCCTGTTTTATTTAATAAAATTAAAACATACGCACTTAAAAATCCATTATTAAACAAATTTTTTAATATGATGTTTTAAATATTTTTGAAACAATAATTAATATTTTCGAATTGCAAGCGCCTGAAAATAAAAAAAAATATATATACGAACAATTTTCGACAATTTAATTATAAAAAAGAGTTGAATTGTATCATTTCTATGTCGAAGCGCTAAAAATTAAACAATTTTTATTTGTTTTGGATAATAAAAAAAGTAGCATTATTTTATATTAAAATTCAGAGGACTTGAAATTTTATTCTTTATAATTAAAAGCGTTCAAAATTAAATAATGAAAGATTAAAAACTTTAAAATTTGAATAATTTTAAATTCAAAGCGATTAAAATTTGACAATTTAATCTCTCTAATTTCATATGGAAAACTAAATTGAATAATTCAAAGTCAAACTTTATGAAATTCTAGACTTTTAAATAGTAATCACATAATTAAATTATAATTTAACATTAAATCTGATTATACAAATTTTTCTAACATGAAAAAATGAATTGAATTATTCTAAAAAATGACCAAAATAAAGTTATTTTAAATGGGATATAAAAACTTTTTTATA
Organism: Belonocnema kinseyi; assembly: GCF_010883055.1. Taxonomy (NCBI): domain Eukaryota; kingdom Metazoa; phylum Arthropoda; class Insecta; order Hymenoptera; family Cynipidae; genus Belonocnema; species Belonocnema kinseyi. The sequence goes on from NC_046660.1 coordinate 67,033,364, forward strand.
CTTAAATTTTTTAAAATTTCAATTATTTAATATTAGCGTTAATATTTAGCGTTCATCATGAGAATTCAAAAACTGGTATTTCAATTTTCCTCTTTTTTAATTTTTAACTTTTTAATTTCAAATCTTCCTTTAGAATTATTACTCATTCTAGAAATTAGCAAATAAAATAATTTTCAATTTAAAATGATTTATTTGCTTCAATCTTCAACTAAAAATTAGACCATTTTAAAATTTTATATTGAAAATTAAAAATTAAGATAAAGAATACAAAACAATATTGCTATGGTTTGATTTGATTTTTTCAAATTATACAATTTTAAGCTTTTCAATACGACATTGCTTTAGATTTATATTTAAAATTATAAGATAAATTCGAAACTGATTTTTATGGCTTTTAATATGAAGTTTTGAAATATTTAATAGCGAAATGGTCCTGAAAATTTCAATATTTGAATTTGAAACCACAATATTGTGAAATTTTGAAATATTTCAGGGTATTTTGAAAGATTCCGATAAATTTTTAATACATTTCAATAAATTAAAGGGATTTTTAAGATTTTAAGGGGCTTCAAAGCGCTTGAAATTGTTTAGGATAACGGGATTTTATAAGGTTTCCGAGGATTTCAATTATTGTAAGGGGTTTTTTAAAGCTCTCAAGGTATTTTATTATATTTTCCAGCATTTCAGGAAATATAGTTTTTTTTATTCTAAATTTTCTCAAATTCTAATTAATTCAATGGATTTTTTGAATTATTACAAATTTGTATATAATTGATCGTGAGGATCAGTTGATAAAATGATCAAAAGATTTGAAATATTTTAAGGTATTTTTTCAAATACCTTGGCATTTTCAAGAGCTTTACAAAATTTAAAAAAGATTTTAAGAGATTTTCAAATATTTTGTGAAATTTATTTGAAATTTTCCCTGATTTCTTATTAATTTATCCTGCATTCTTTTTAATTCCTATAAATACTTATAAATTTCCTCGATTCTACTCAATGCAATGGATTTTTAAAAAGTTTTTTTTTTAATTCATCTAAAGTTTTTTAAACTCACCCTAAAGTCTTAGAAATTTCATCAAATTACATCAAATTCTCTTTAATTTTGCTAAAGTAATTTCAAACTCACTGAATTCAATTATTTTTTCATATTTTTTCATTGTTTTTAATTCACCTGATTGCATTTTAAATTCAGATTGATTTTTTTATGAATTTCATCAAATCCTTATTTCCCTTGAATTCACTTAAACTTTACTACAATCAATAGCGTTTTTTAATTTTTTAAAAATTTAATTCTTTTGAATCGGTTTCTAATCATTAGTAACTTTTTTGGTTATACATTAGTAGGTTTTCAAAAATTAAAAGAGATTTGGATTTATTTTTTATAATTCATCCTGAGTTCTTATTAATTTACCCTGAATTCTTTTTAATTCTTTAGAATTCTCTTAAATTTTGTTAATTCACGTGAATTCTGCTAAATTTATACAATTCTACTGAATTCAATGCATTTTTTTGAATTTTTAGTAATTTTTATTTAATTGATTCTAAATCTTTTTAACTCACCTTACATTTTCAGGCATTGCGTCAATTTCTTTAGAATTCCCTTGAATATTTCTAAACTCCTCTCAAATTTTCTCTGTTTATAAGTAAGCTTTGTCAAATTTTTAAATTGCTTTCAATTAATTTGAATTTTTTATTCACCTGAAATTTTTATGCATTTCATCGACTTCTCGTTTACCTTAGATTCCTTTAAATTCAATACAATTTTTTTTTTAGTACCTTTATGAGCGTGACAGAAAGTGACTTTGGTCCCTAATATTTTGTCCCGTAGGGACTGTGAGGCCTGAGATATTCTTATTTCAAGTTTTTTGTAAAGTGAAGAAAGTTTATAATTTTAAATTTTATTTTTGTATTCAGTTGACGAAGATACTCTTTAATAAATATAATTATTGTTATTTTAAAATAAAATAAAATATTTTTATTGAACATAAGGCCTAATGTTTTTCTCAAATAGATTCAAGAACTAAGATTTTTATATAATCATTTAAAAATAAAGGATAAAATCTGGAAATCCTGGATTTTTCAGGGAATTTTTATATACCGGGAAATTCCTGGAAATGTCAGGGAATTTCCTTTAAAGCCAGGGAGATTTTTGGGGCATGTCTAATTTTTTTTTAATTACAATATAAAATTGAATAACAATGTTTCTTTAGTCTTAAATGTAGCTTTATATTTTTTTAATGCATTTTTTTTGTATAAACAAAATTTTTTTAAATGAAAATTTAAATATTTTATTTTTGTTGACAAATGTTCGTTTTTAGTTGATTGATGTATTTTGTTCAAAATTCTTTATTTTTTGTAGAAAAATCATCTTTATTAAAAATTCATCTTTTTGCCTGAAATTTCAATAGTTTGCAATTTTTCTCTCATGACTGAAATATCTTTCTTAGTTGAAAATCCACCTGATATTGAAAAATCGCCTTTTTTGGTTGAAATGTCAACTACTACATTTTTTGTTTAGAATTCATATTTTTTTAAATGAAATTTTAATTAAGTGATTTTTTTCTTAAAAATTAATTTTTCGTTAATTGGTTTTTCATTTGAATTACATTTTTTTACTGAAAATTTAACTATTCCAGTTGAAATCTTAAACTATTTATTAAAAAATTTGCTGTCTTTTTAAAAATTAATTTCTTGTAAATGAAAGTGCAATTATTCGATTTTCAAATTCCATAACTTAATTTCAATTTTTCGTTGCAAAATTTTCTTTTCTAGTTGAAAATTCGTATTTTTTTAGAAATTAATCTTCTTGTTTAAAAATTGATCTTTTTGGTTGAAAATTCAACTATTTCAGTTAAATATGCAATATTTAAGTAGAAAAGGGTTATTTTTGGTAAAAAATAAAACTATTACTTGAGTGTTAAACTCTAATGGTAAAAATTATTCTTTTTTTCTGTTTAAAATCCATCTATTCCATTTAAAGATTCATCGTTTTAGTTGAAAAATCATCTTCTTGGTTTAAAATTAAACTATTCCAGTTGAAGATTCACCATTTTAATTAAAAATTCATCAATTTGGTTCAAAAATCGTTTTTTTTAAACTGAAAATTTAGCTTTTCTATTTTTAGTTGAAAATTCGTATTTTTTTAGTAGAAATTAATCCTCTTGGTTGAAAATTCATTTTGGTTTAAAATGTAATTATTCTCTTTAAAGATTCATTCTTTTAATTAAATATTCATCAGTTTGGTTGAGACATTTTTAGGTGGAAAATTAGTTTTTTTAACTGAAAGTTTAACTTCCATTTTTTGTTAAAAATTGATCTTTTTTAGTTCTAAATTTAAATATTTGGTTGACAATTCCACTTTTTAATTGAAAATTCAACTATATCGTTAAAAATAAATTAATTTTGTTGAAAAAATGTATTTTTTGGTAGAAAATTAATCTTCTTGTTAGAAAAGCATCTTTTTCTATGAAAATTTAAGTATTTTAGTAAATATTCATCATTTTAGTGGAAAATTTAACTTTTTGATTGAAAATGAAACTAGTTGGTTGATTATTAAATTATGTTCGTAAACATTCATCTTTTTGGTTTAAAAATCATATAATCTGGTTGAAGATTGATCATTTTTGTTGAAGATTTATAACTTTGGTTGAAAAAAAATTTATAAGAAAATTAATATTCTTATGTGAAAATTAATCTTTTTATTTAAAAATTCATCAGTTTCTTTGAAAATTGTTTCAAATGAAGATTTAATTATGCCATTTTTTGTTAAAAATGGATATTTTTTACTTTAAAATTCATCTGTTTGGTTGAATTTTCAAAAACTAATTTCTTTAAATGAATTTTTTTTAATGAGATCGTATCTACGCCATTTTTGGTTAAAAACTGAAATTTTTTAGTAGAAGATTAATCTTTTGGGATGAAAAATTCATCTTTTTTAGTTAAAAATTCAACTGTCTGCTTGAAAGACCGTCTTTCTCGGTAGAAAATTAATCCTTTTATTGAAAATTCAAATGTTTGGTTAAAAAATCATTTATCTTATTGAATTTTACCTAAATATGCGCTGAATTTTAAGTGTAAGGCAAGTAAAATGAAAATTTATTTAAATTATTATTCAAATTCATCGACTTAAAGATAAATTCAAGAAATGATTAATTTTGTTTTAAGTATTATTTAATTATTTAGTTAATCGCTATTTAAGAATATCTTGTATTATAATTTTTGAAAACTTTCTAAATGAAATATATTAATCGAATCCCTAGAAACTAAAAAAAAAACATTATTTATAATAAGCTTGCAAAACTGTGTACATATTCTGAGTCGATTGTTTTAAAAAAAAAACAAAATAATTTAATTTCTCCGTACTAGGAAAAATTTTACCTGGGAAAAACTTGAGACACCTAAAAAACCTGGAGTTGTGAGGGAATTTTTTTCTAGGATTTGATTAGAAACCCTGATTTATAGATAAAATAAAAACCCATAATAAATTCTTTGGTAACATGATGATTTATTGACAATTTTCCAAAAAGAATAATAATTTATCATACAACTGATCCATTATTATCCGGTAGATATACAAATTCTTTTCAAGTAACAATTAACATTCTTCCAGATTCGACTAACTATTTAAGTTTCTAAATAACACAAAAAAAGACGCCAAATATAAAAAAATTCAATTTAACTCATACAAAACATCCAGAAAATTGAATGTAATATTTGCAAGATAATTTAAAATCAATTCAATATGGGATCGGAATATATGAATAAAACCTTCGATGCTTTTGTAAAATCTGAGGTACTTAAAAATTGATTCGTTTACTCTTATTGGTAATTAATAATACTAGCATTAATGCATTTATCTCTATAATATCAGAAATCACTTGTAAAAAATATTTATATTGATGCGATTTTTTCTTTTTTTATGAAGCGACGAAAACTTATCTCGAAGTGCTACGAGATGTTCGAAAGCTCTTGTAAAATCGCTTGAGTATCTAAACCGTTCAGATCAATCGATCCTCTTGTATCAATCACAACACCTGTCACCTGTAAAAAATATTTAAAAAACCAAATTACTATTTGGTAAACAATTTTTTAATAAAGTGAGTCCTTCAATTATTTGCTCACTTGAACATCTAATTTAGTAAGTTTAATACAAAATACCAATTTTCATTTTCAATCTAAAACTGTTGAATTAAATTTTAAAAAATACGAATTTTCAACAAATTATCATAGTTCAATCTTCAAGAAAAATGGACTAATTTGCAAACCAAACCAGGAATTTTCATCAAGAGTTGAATTGTCATCCCAGAAAGGTTTTCTGGGCAAAAAATAAAATATTGAAGTTTTAACCCAAAAAAATTAATTTCTCGCTAAACAATTTAGTTTACAACCCAAAAATATTAATTGTTAACAAAAAAGTTGAATTTTCTACCAAAAAATTATTTTTTAACTAAAATAAAAGGAATTTTTAACAAAATAGTTAAATTTTCAACAAATTGAATTTGTAATTAAAAAGGATCAATTTTCAGCTAAAATAATTAATTTTCAACCAAACAAAGTCAATTTTCATCAAAAAGAGTTAAACTTTCAACCAAGAAAGATGTTTTAGTCAATGAAAAATAAAAATGTTAAAGTTTTAAGCAAGAAAGATGCATTTCCTGTAAATTCATTGAGTTTTCAACCCAAAAATATAAATTGTTAACATAAAAATGGCATTTTCTACCAAAATAACTGATTTTTTATCCCACAAAAAATACAAGTTTTCAACCGCATAAATGAATTTCGTTAACCAAATTGCTGAACTTTCAACCTTCTTCAACTTCAACCTTCAATAAAAAAATAAGTAAAAATGAATTTTTTAAAAAGCAGTTCAACTTTCAACCAAGTAATTGAACTTTCAACAGCAAAAAATTCTTTTTCATTCACATAAATTTTCACCGAAATAGTTCAATTTGAAATAAAACAGATGAATTTTCGACCAAAAAGAATAAATTTGGTCCAAAAAAGCTAAATTTTCGACAAAAAATGGTATAGTTAAACTTTCAGTCAAAAAATTAATTATTAATATAAAAAAAAATGTTTAAGCAAAGAAATTTAATTTTAACCAAACGATTAATTTTTAAGAACATAATTATACTTTCAACTAAATACCTGCATTTTCAAAAAAAATTTTAATCTAAAATTAAAATTTTTACCGAAAAGATGAAGGTTCAACTAATGAGATTACTTTTCTACCAACAAGACGAATTTTCAACAACATAGTTCAACTGGCACTTTAAATAGCTAAATTTTCAGTAAAAAGATTAATTTTCAACCAAATAAAATAATTTTTAAACGAAATAGGCACATTATCAATAAATCAGATGAATTCTTTAACCAAAAATATTAAATTTGTATTAAAAAAAAATACCGAAAAAAATGGCATAGTGAAAATTTCAGTCAAAAAATAAAGTTTCAATTTAAAAAAAAAAATATTTTCAACCACTGAAACTTACTTTTAACCAAACGATTAATTTTTTACAAAATAATTAAATTTTCAACTGAATATTTTAATTAAAAACAAATTTTTAATCTAAAATTAAATTTTTTACACAAAAGATGGAGGTTCAACTAATGAGATTACTTTTCTACCAACAAGACGAATTTTCAACATAATAGATCAACTTACACTTGAAATAATTACATTTTCGACTTTAAAAAGAATAAATTTTGCATTAAAAAAATTAATTTTCAACCAAATAATTTATTTTTTACCAAAAAATATTAATTTTTAACAAAATACATGAATTTAAACCAAATATTAAAATTTTTAAAGGAATTTTCTAGATTAAAAATGCAAGCATTGATCGAATTTGAAATTTAAACAAATTAATTAGTCACCAAGAATGTTAATAGTACAATTATTAATAATTTAATTGAAATAAAAAAATTATTTTTCAAACAAAAAATAACAATCTTCAACAAAATAGTTAAGTTTTAAACAAAAAAAGTTTACTCAACTAAAATACTGAATCACCAATAAAAAAAAAAGGAATTTTTAACAAAGTAGTTACAATTTCAACTAAGTTAGTTGATATTTAATTCAAAAAATATTTTTATTTTAAACCAAGAAACAGTATATTTCAACCCGAAGCGACGATTTTTTAACAAAATAGTTCAATCCTCAACCAAAACAGATTTTCCACGTAAAGAATGAATTTTAAAATAAATTAATTTAGTTTTTCGAAAATTCCCTGAGTCCTGATATTTTAAATGACCTGACCTGTAGCTACCTTAATTTATGGAACATTTCTTACCATTTCCTCGAAGAAGGCCGTGTGATTCGGTTTTTCCGAATACCTTTCATACTGATCTAAGTTGTCCTGTAATTTGAGCGTAAGGCTGTCGTAATTTTGTATAATAACTCCTAAAATTTGTTGTTCCGTTGGGGTTGACAGGCTTTCGCTCGCTAACCAGGCGGAAATCTTTGGTGGAAAATGATTCACTATGTCTCTCATATTTACAAGTGAATTTGTTAACTTCAGCGCGTGTTCTTTGTACTCGTAGGACTCAGTAGTCGAAAACCTGAGGGCTAAAAACGAATCGAAAATTAAGAAAATCAAAACAACTCGACAACCTGAAGGATTCAATTTTTAACACGAAATTTTATCTTAAAATGTAGACAAGATTAAATTTAATTCTTACCCATAGCATTCAGATTTGTGAAGATCAGTCTCATTCTAATAATCTCGTAAAATAACTCGTCGTAACTACTAGGAGTCGAGAGAAACGTGTCTCCGTAAGTGATGAATAAATTCAAGATATTAACGACCTTGAAAGAAAAAAATCATTGAACTAGATTTTATTTTTGTCTCTAGAATTTAAGAAATTAAATTCAGAATAAATCAAAATTCAAATTCCTCTTTAATGTCCAATATTCAAATTTAACTAAGAGATTCCTGCAAATTCAAAAAAAAAAAAAAAAAAAATCTAACAAAGGACAACACATTCTTGAACGTCTCTATTCAAATTAAGGCCTCCAGCCCATGCACCAGAACGACCGGATCTCAGAATGGCCGGAATGAAGCGTCGACCAATCAGAAAATTTCCGCGGAAAAAGTGCCTTGTTCTCGAGCCGAAGTAAGCCGCAGATGAAATTTACTATAGTGCGTGTCACATTTGTTGTGAGTTTTTTTTTCAAAAGTATTCACCAGTTGAGGTTATAAAAAATAATAAATTATGAACATAATGAGCAGTATTGATGAATTAAGGGGGCATGATGTAAGTATCAATTTTACGTACAGCTTTATAGATTTTTTGCGTTTTTTATATGAAAAGTTTTATTTGAGGCTTTAATATTATGTATAACGCATACACCGGCTTATATATTTAACAATGTATCATTTGCGAAAATTGAATAATTTATAATATTTGTCTGGATATAAAAGAGGAGGGAGAATAAAAAAAGAATTTTTTTAATTTTAAATTATATTTTGTATAGTTCTACATTAAATTATTTGCAATATATATTCGTAAGATGCATACAATTAACAATTTTGATTCCAAATTTATAATAATTTTGCAGATATACTTAGCATTTATTGTATTTTAAATACTTGTATAATTAATTTCGCGCTAATAAGCGTTCCGTTCATTTCCAAAGTTGTCAAACACATGCACCGGAATGACCGGAACACAGCGCGCAGCAACTTCGACAAGACGAAAAAGTTCCTTCTTGTCAAACATGATCCGTGATTGGTGTTCCGGTCATTCCAGGTTACGGTCATTCCGGTGCATATGTTTCACAACTTTGAAAATGAACGGAACGCTTATTGCCGCGAAATCAAGTACACAAGTATTTAAAATACAATAAATGCTAAAGTATATCGCTAAATTATCATAAATTTTGAATCAAAATTATTAATTGTATGCATCTTACGAATATATATTGCAAATAATTTAATGTGGAACTATACAAAATATAATTAAAAATTTTTTTAATTCTTTTTTTATTCGCCCTCCCTCTTTTACATCCAAAAATATTATAAATTATTCAATTTTCGCAAATAAAGCATTGTTAACGATATAAGCCGGTGTATGTGTTATAAATAATCTTTAAGCCTCAAAAAAAACTTTTCATATAAAAAACGCAAAAAGAAATGTATAAGACTGTACGTAAAATTGATACTTACATCACGTTCCCTTAATTAATCAACACTGATCATTATGTTAATAACTTATTATTTTTTATAACCTCACGTTGTAAACACTTTTGAAAACAAAAAACACTCACAACAAATGCGACACGCACTATAGTAAATTTCATCTGCAGGTAACTTCGGCTCGTGAACGAGACACTGTTTCCGCGGAAGTTTTCTGATTGGTCAACGCTTCATTCCGGCCATTCTATGATCCGGTCGTTCTGGTGCATGTACTGGGGGCCTAAAGAAACTAAAATAAAAGAAGAGGAAGGAAATAGAGCAAGTTATAAATTAGTTTCCTTATTTTTTCCTCTCGTCTTTTTTTTTTTTTTTTTTTTTTTTTTTTGGCAAATTTTTGGCGAACGTTTTTAAATTGCGATAAAAAAAAGACAAGAAAAAAAAGAAGCAGCGTGGCCACAGGACTTCAATTTCAAAATACCCTGATTTCTCCGTGAATAATTTCTCATTTACCCTGACTATTAATATTTGAAGACCAAAATTCTAATCTCGCAACATTTTTAATATAGAACCTTTTACGAGAACAAATGGAATAAAACAATTTTAAATTAAATTTTCTTTCTTTATTATTCTCAGGACGTTGCTGCCCAATTCACTTGAAAAAAGTGACCTATTTAATTAAAATTTTTTAAAACACCCTGAAATATTGCAAACTCTTTGAAATATTTTTATATCCCTTGAAATTATTCAAATAATTTAAAAATTCCTTGGAATCTTTTAATACTGTCTGAAATATGCAAACCCTTTGTACACTTTTGAAATCCTTTAAAACTTTTTAAGGATCTTGAAAATTCCTTCTTTTAAAAGGCCACGAAATATTTCATAACCTTTGAAATTCCTTTAAATTACTGCGATCAACTGAAACTTCACTAGGTTCTTTTAAAACAAATGATTAAAGTCAATAAAAAATTCTTTGGAATCATTTAAAATGCCCTAAAATATTTCAAATACTTTATACTATTTTGAAATTCCTCAAACCTTTTTACAGCTCTAGAAAATTCTTTCTTTTGAAATATCATAGAATATTTTTAATCCATTGAAATTCGATTAAATTACTGTGATCAACTGAAACTTGCACGGAATCTTTTAAATTTGCTAACAAATTTTAAAACCTGTGGAATTCCATTGAATTACTGAAATAAATTCCTTGGGATCTTTTAAAAGATCCTAAGATATTTCAAAAACTTTGTACTCTTTGGAAATTCCTCGAATCTTTTTAGAGCTCTTAAAAATTTTTTCTTTTAAAACACCATCAAATATTGTAAAGCCATTGGAAATTTATTAAATCACTGAAATCAAATGAAAGTTAAGTGGGATGTTTTTAAATACCCGAAAAGATTTCATACCATTTTAAATTCCATGAAATTTCTGTACTCAATTGAAAATTTCTTGGCATCATTTAAAATAACCTCAAATATTTCAAATCCTTGGTACTCTTTTGAAATCCCTTAAAACTGTTGAAGGCTCTTGAAAATTCCGTCTTCTAAAATACCCTAAAATATTTTTAATCCTTTCAAATTCCAATAAATTACTGAAATCAATTGAAAATTTCTTGGCATCTTTTAAAATACCCTAAAATATTTCAAATCATTTGTACTCTTTTGAAATCCCTTAAAACTTGTTAAGGCTCTTGAAAATTCTTTCTTTTAAAATACTAAAATATCTCAAATCTTTTGAAATATTTCAAATCCTTTGAAACCATTTGAAACCCCTTGAAAATTGGTAAAGTTTTTTCGAATTCTCTGACAGTTTGAGAAATTCCCTTATATCTTTAAAACCTTTTGGAACCTTCTGAAATTGTTTAAAACTCTTGAAAATTTCTTGGAATTTGAAAAAATGGACATTTAAAATCTATTAAAAATACCCTATGATATTTCAAATCCTTTAAAATCTTTTGAAATCATCGAAACAAGTTTAATGCTCCTGTAAATTTCTGGTATTTTTTTAAATACCCTAAAGTCTTTAAAATTCATTGAAATTCCTTCAAATTATTAAAATAAATTGCAAATTTCTAATTACCTTGTACTATTTAAAAATCTTGAAAATGCTAAAAAATCCTTAGGAAATTACATGATAATTGATATTTCGTGAAATCCTGGAAAGTTTGTTAAAATATCTTGATAACTTTTTAAATCCCTTGAAATCATTGAAATGCTCAGAAACCTTATAAAATTTCTTGGAATGTTCTAAAATCGCATACAATTTTGTAGGTCCTATAAAATCATTTCACATCTTTCGAATTATTACGAATTTATTCAAAACCCCCGGAATATTATTTTAAATACCTTAAATTCACAAAAATTCTTGGAAATTTCTTTGATATTTTTTTAATCTCTGGAAATTCCCTTGAACTCTTCTTGAATACTCTAAAATATTTCAAATCCTTTAAAACCTTTTAAAATTCCTTGACACTTTTTAAAGCCCTGTACAATATCCTAAAATATTTTAAATCCCTTGAAATACTTTTAAGTTCTTGAAAATTCCTTACAATCTTTTTAAAAACACTAAAATGTTTCAAACCTTTTGAAATTCTTTGAAACATTTTTAAAGCTCAGGAAATTTATTGGAATTTTTAAAAATACCCTAAAATGTTTCAAATTTATAGAAGATCCTTCAAATTATTGAAATTAATTGCACAATTTTACCATTCCTAGAATATTTCAGTTCCTTTGAAACCTTTCGAAATATTTTGAAACTCTTTAAAGCTTTTGAAAATTCCTGGACAATTTTTTTAATTTCCCAAAAAATGTACAATGCTTTAAAATCTCATTGAATTACTGCAATAAATTGAAAAATCCTGGGAATATTTTTAAATATTCTAATTTATTTCAAATCCTTTAAAATCCCTTAAAATATTTTAAAGCTTTTGAAAACTTCTTTCAATTTTTCTAAATATTCGAAAATGTTTCAAATCTTTTGAAATTCTTTAAAACATTTTTTAAAGTTTAAAAAACATTTTTTAAAGTTTAAAAAACATTTTTTAAAGTTTAAAAAAATTCTTTGGAATTTTTTTAAATACCCTGAAATCTTTCAAATTTATTTAAATGTTTCCAAATTATTAAAACTAATTGCAAAATTGTACAATGCCGTAAAATATTTCAAATACTTTAAAATCTTTTGACATCCCTTGACACTTTTTAGGCCTGTTTAAAATTCGCTGGAAGTTTTAAAAAGGCCCTAAAATTTTTCAACTCCTTTGAAATTCCTGCAAATTGTTCAAATCTATTGAAAATTTTTTGGAATCTTTTAAAATGCCGTGACATACTTTTATAAATTTCAATAAAGTAAAGAAATATCTGAATTCATAGGTAATCCCATGGATTAATTTATTGAATGAAAAGTAACTAATATGATCTTTCAATTTAAAAAAGTGATTACAGTGACTTTATCCATTTATAATATATTAATATATATAATATATATATATATAATTAAAAATTTGTCTCGATACCTCTCTTTCTTTTCATTCTCCTTGGCTATGATGTTTTTGTCAGCTGGTGCCGAAAATTCGATAACGAACATGGTTC
>NC_046660.1:67046187-67070751 GCF_010883055.1 Belonocnema kinseyi
TGGACAATTGTCCGCGACTGCCTATTTATTTTTGTAACCATATTCAGCAGAAACCCTTGGTACAGGGACCCTCTATCCGCAACCCGAGGACGCGTTCGGTGTAATATATATATATATATGCTTAGAAAGGTTCAAAATTTAATTTTTAGTTCTTGAAAAATCTATATGTTGTTTTGCATTTGTTTAAATTTTAAATTATTTTTGAAATGTTTCAGAACTTCTAAATATCTTTTAAAACGATTCGAATTCTACCAATTTTTTTTTTAATTCCTGAAAAGTATTTTCATAAAATCTTCCAGATCCACTTTTGACCATTTTTGAAACATTTTTCGAAATAAAAAGTTTTTTTTTTTAATTTTCCCAGGAATCTTAAGAAAATGTTTTTTATTCTTTTGAAGCCTTGCATAATTCTTAAAAAGCTTCTAAATTTTGTGTATAAAAATCTGAAAAATCTATATTTTCTTTTAAATTGGGCCGCGGAATATTTGCACCGAAATTTCGGTACAAATAGCCGGATTTTGTCGGTATATGTAGACACTTCGTATACATTATTTGAAATCATTTCAAACTTTAAATTGATTAAAAATCTTTTCAGACCTTCTAAATATCTCTTCAACTTACTCGAATTTTTTCTACGAATTATAGGCGTAAAATATTTATCATACATGAAAATGCAACAATTTTGATTGTAAATTAAATTTTTCCAATAGAAAAATTAAAATTGTAACGTTCAAAGGTTAGTGTTTTTGTTTAGTTTTGAATATTCGATTTAGAATGACTGATTTTAAATGAATAATCGAATATTTATAAACATGAAGCAATTGTTATTTTTCTGAATAAAAAATGTTCCAATTTTAGACTAAACAAATTTTGTAATCTAATAAAGCCTTTAATCACAGGCATATTATTTTGAAGTTATTTTAAAATTGAAAATAGTTGAAAAAGTTTCAATTGGGCGTATAATTTATTTAATTACTAAGACTTTTCAATTCAACCAGTTTAATTATTAACGTTAAAATCTACAAATTCAATATTTTTGAACTGAATCCGAACAATCTTGCAAAATCAATTATTATTCACTTGTTCATCCTTTATTTATAGTTCAGTTTTAAAAATAATTATAATTTATTATCACGTTTGATCAAGTAAAAAGGTTTTTTTATCCAAAATTGTCGATTTAAAACGGTACCAATTTTTAATTTTTTAAGTGTTTAGAACTAACTTTTAAAATTCTTTAAATGAAAAATGTAGGCTTGAAAATTAAAATCCAAAATGGAAAATTTGTAAGTAAAAGATTTGCGAATTACGCACTGTAAACTGAATAAAGTCATAATTGAAAAAGATACAAAATAATTTAATTAATTTAAAAAAATTATAATTATAAATTAAATTTTAATTAATTAACTCAGTTAATTAACTGATTATTTAAAAAACTGTTGAAATCAAACTTGAACAGATTTTCTTTCTACAAATTCGTCAAATTCCCGGTTAAGAAATAAATTCACTATCATTTCCCGTTTATTACCGGCCTCATAGAATTCCCCATCATTTCACGCTTTCTCGGTTCAGCGGCCACCCTGAAATTTCCAAAAATTTCATAGTTATTTTTGTTTCTGCTACTTACTTGAATTGCAAGGGGGAAAATATTCATTTTCTTAACCAAGTGATTTTCATGCGTCGTGAGGAACTTCAAAAGATTGATCAAAGCGGTCCATAGATCCTTCCACTGATACCCAAGTCTAACTCGACATCTCTTTTGATAGCACAGCAGTCTCTGCAAAACACCGATGCAGTGATGATACAGCTCCAGAGGGAATTTCTTCATCATGTGTGAGGTAATGAACTCGACAAGCAGATCTAAAAATGAAAACAAAAACGATATTAGTTTCAAATAAAAAGTTTATAAATTTGAATATTCTTTGTTTTTTTATATAAAAAGTGAACATTTTTAATAAATACCCAGAAGTGTTGCTGCCAGTGGTTGTGTGGGTGCTGCTTTGTCTTGAATTTTTCTGTGGTGCATCGGCACTCTGTGCAATTGCACTTTGAAAGATAGATTGGCATCGTGCATTAAACTATTTGCATATTGATCTTCGGCAATACAGCTTAATATTAAAAAGCATAGCTTCACATTGTTCGTTATGGCTTCTGTTCTGATTGCTTGCATAACTATTGAACTGAAAAAAAGCTTTTGTTGAAGGATTTGTCAAACTATGGAGCAAGCTTTAATTGAGAATCAGGGTTGCTACAAAATTCCAGTTTCAAAATTCCCTGATTTCTTCCCCCAAACAAAGTATAATAGTTGATATTTCCACTTAAATCTATATAGAAGATCAATAATGCTAATGCAAAAAAAATGTCTAAACTTATTTCAAAGCGATGAATTTTGAACCAAGCAGGGTGGCCGTTTTAATCGAAGAAAAAAATTCCCGGTCATTTTCCGGTTTTTTCCTGGTTCGCGAACATTTTGCACGGGCAATACAATTTAAAAATTCGAACCCTAAGGCTAAACATTTTTCCATTTGTAGTAATAAAAAATACACTACAAATGAAAGCACTCAAAATGGAAATCTTGAATTTTTAACTTTTGTAATTGAAGTTTAAAAGTTTCTTAATTCACAATTTTTATATTCAATTCCTCAATAATTTACACGTAATAAATGGAAAATACTAACACTTTTCAATTGTAAAACTTGTAATCAAATGTAGATAAACTGCAAAATTTAGAACTTTTAAAACCTAATGAGTTCAAAGATTCAGATTCAATTCTAAAAATATAAATCCACATTATCTTATTTGAAACAATTTTTAAGTAGAAACGTTAAAAATTGACAAATGAATTTTGTTTTAAAGTGACCACTTCTTAAATCGGAAGTTAGATTATTTTGTTCTCAAGTAGTTTAAATATCCCTGAAAAGCTTCAAAATTTTATTTCAAAATCTTGAAAAATCTAGAAGTTGTTTAAAATTTATTCAACTTTAAAATTATTTTTGAAATTTGATTAGAACTTTTAAATATCTTTTGAAATTAATAGAATTTTTCCTACAATTATTAGTATATCCTGCAAATTTTAAAAAATTTACTTAAAATCTTCCAAATTCGTTTTTAACAATTTTGGAAATCTTTTAAAATATTTTTGAATATTCTTTTACAATAATATTCCTGAGAGAAAAACTTTTTTTAATTTTCCTAGGAATCTTACGAAAATCTTTTTATTCTTTTGAAGACTTTCAAAATTCCTAAAAAGTTGAAAAACATTTTTTTTTCTAATCTGCAAAGTCTAAATTTTGTTTTAAATTAGATCGCGGCTATTTGTACCGAAATTTCGGTATGAATAGCCGAAATTTGTCGGTACACCCTTCGCTTAAATTATTTGCAATAATTTCAATTTTTAAATTAATTTTACATCTTTTCGAAACTTCTAAATACCTCTTAAAATCGCTCAAATTTTTTCTACAAATAATAAGTGTTAAATTCCTATTTAAACTCCAGGATTCAACAATTTCACTTACAAATATAAATTTTTTTCAAAGTAACAACCAAAATTGTAACCTTCAAAGTTTAAAAGCTCTTCGAAAATTTAACGATTCAAGGCTGTCTATGTCAAACAATTCCGTTTCAAATTTTGCACTTTTAAATATTTGGTTTCAGTTCCTTTGTCTTGAAGAAACAGTCAAACGACAAATATTGCTAAAAATATTAAAAAGTTATTATTTTCCTTAATTAAAAAATTTGAAACCTTACGGATTAAAAATTGAATACTTTCGACTAAAACAATATTTTGAATTTTGTGAAAGCCTTTAATCACAAATACATTATTATGAAGTGATTTTTAAGTTAAAAATAGTTTATAAAGTTTTAATCGGACGTTAGCACTTTTTAATGACTAAGACTGTTGGATTGAAACAGTTTAATTTGTAACGTAAAAATCTGGACATTCTGAAGACTGAACGGATTTACAATCGTTTTGACAAATCAATTATTGTTCCTTTTTAAAACTTATTTATTTATATTTATACAGTTGATAAAATTAAAAAATATTTATCAAACATTTGCAATTTCAAACGATTGAGTATTCAATTACTTAAGCATTCAAGACTGCATTTTACAATTCTTTAAATTAAAAATTAAAATCTAAATGTTCGAAATCGAGCTTGGACAGATATTTCTTGTAAATATTTGTATAATTCCGGGTAAAAAAATAAAGTCACTGTCATTTCCAGTCTCATAAAATTCCCGGTCATTTCCCGGTTTCCAGGTCCAGCGGCCACCTTGACCAAATAGATTAATTTTATACTAAAAAATCTGCCGGCTATGCGGGCACATTCTCATCGCGCGCGTCTCGCTTCGCCTGCAAGTTTAAGCACGCCTAGGGCGCACGACTGTTGGTTCTCGCGCTTCGCGCTCGATGTTGTATTTATCTCGCGCTTCGTGCTCGGTCTTTATATTTTCGCACATTCTTGCGCAAACATTTTAATTTTGAATTGTCAACTTTTTGACCAAATTGAAAAAGTTGTTATCATAATCTTGTAGGGCTTTCAAAAAACAACGTTTTTCTTTTCCAGACTTTTGTTCGTATCATGCGTTGTTTGGCTTAAATCGTTCATTTTAGTTTGTTTTTTTGGATTTTGAAAATGCTATAACTCTAGTAATGTTTGATTTTTCAAAAAAAGTCATTAGGATAAATTGTTAAATTTTTTTAATTCTATGAATAACCGTAGAGAGAATTTTTGAATTTTCAAAAAAGTGGTCTCAAAAATATTCAAAATGTGCCCACTTTTTGAATTTTCATCCAAAATGGCTGGATAACGAACTTGACTTTTAATTTAGGACTGGGGGGGGGGGGTCAAATTTTACACAAATCTAATACCTTCTCCGATGAGAATGTAAAAATACGAATTTTCAAGAAAATACATGATTTTTTAAACCAAATAGTTATGTTCTCAACTCAAAAAGATCAATTTTAAACCAAGACTGGAATAATATTATTTTATACCATAATAATTACATTTTTAACCAAAGGGATGAAGTTTTAAAACAAATAAATTCTCAACAAAAACTGTTATATTGACATGAATTTCCAAAAAAATAGTTAAATTTTCAACCAAAGAAATGAAATTTCAAGTAAAATAATTAATCCTAAAAAAAAATTTTAAACAAATAGTTAAATTTTCGACAAAAAATATGAATTTTCAACCAAGAAAATAAATTTTTAACAAAACAGTTAAATTTTCAACGAATTAAATTAATCTTTAATCAAAAGTAAGAGTTCTCTACGAAAAGTGTAATAGTTCATATTTCCACTAAAACTTATATTCACATTTACTATAAAAACAGTTGAATTGAAACAGAAAAGAGAAATTTTCCAGAAAATAGTTAAATTCTCAACGAAAACGCTTCAATTGTTAATCCAAAAAAATAACTTTTCAACAAAACAGTTGAATTGTCAACAAAGAAAGAGTTTACAGTCGATAAGGACAAAAATAGTATACAAAATTTAGAATTTTTAAGCCAAAAAGAAGAATTTTCTACAAAAAGTTGAGTTTTTAACCTGAAAATCTGAATTCTGACATAAAAGTTAATTTCCAACAAAATTCTTAAATTTTAAAGCCAAAAAATGAGTTATCTTCAAATAAGTTGAATTACTAACTAAATGATTTTTCAACTAAAAATATTAATTTTTTAATCAGTAAGATTAATTTCCTACCAAAAATTAAGATTTTTTAGCAAAATACATACATTTTCAAATAAGAAATATAAATGTTAAACCAACAATTTACGAAATGGAAGAAATTAATTTTAAACCAAAAAGATACATTTTTTTACCAAAAGGATTAATATTGTATCGCAAAAGATGAATTCACAGCAAAGAACAGCAAGGATCAAACACTAGTTGAATTTCCAGCAAAGGAATATGAATTTTCAGTTGAAAAAATTAATTTTCAACAAAAGAAGAAATAATTTTCAAAAAAGTAGTTAAATTTTCAACCAAAATAAGAAAAAAGTGTTTGAACTGAAATGCTGAAAAGTCAGGAGAAAAAATCAATTCTCTCAAAAAGTGTAATAGTTCATATTATTCCCAAAAAAGACTTTAATTTTAAAGCAAAAACGGTTGAATCCAATCATAAAAAAATTAATTTTCTATCAAAAAAAATGATTTTTTAAGTAAAATGATGAATCTTCAACAAAAATCAATTTTTAATCAACAAGATTATATTTATAACAAAAGATTAATTGCTGACAAAATACACGAATTTTTTAATTTTCAACTAAATAGATGAATTTTCATTAAAATGATTAATTTTAGAACACAAAAATAAATTTTTTATAAAATTATGGTAATTTTCTGACAAGTTGTAGGCATTTTTCAGTTAAAACAAATAATTTTCAATAAAAAAAAAAGAAACAAAATTGTACAATTTTAAAGCAAAAAAAAAAAATAAATCTAGAAGATTAATTTTCTACCAAAAAAGACAAATTGATAACAAAAGACATGAATTTTTAATAAAACAGTTACATTTTTATCCATAGAAAGGAATTTTAGACAAAAATAATAAATCTTCAACAAAAAAGAAAAGAATTTTTGTGTAAATAGTTGAAT
The DNA here is from genome assembly GCF_010883055.1 of Belonocnema kinseyi. Lineage (NCBI taxonomy): Eukaryota > Metazoa > Arthropoda > Insecta > Hymenoptera > Cynipidae > Belonocnema > Belonocnema kinseyi. Next base: position 67,052,789 of record NC_046660.1, read on the forward strand.
TTTCGACCAAAAATACGATTTTTCAACCAACAAGATTAATTTTCAACAACCAAAAAATACATTTTCAACGAAATAGTCCAATTTCCAACCAAAGATATGAATCTTTAATAAAAAATAAGAGTTCTCTACGAAAAGTGTAATAGTTGATATTTCCATCAAAACTTATATTTGAATTTACTATAAAAACAGTTGAATTCAAACAGAAAAGAGGAATTTTCAATAAAATAGTTAAATACTAAAGGAAAACACTTCAATTTTTAATTCAAAAAGATAAATTTTCAACAAAACATTTGAATTTTCAACAATGAAAAATTGTTCAGTCCATAAAAAAATACTATAACAAATGTAGAATTTTCAGGTCAAAAAGAGGAATTTTTAACAAACCAAAAAATTAGTTTTCTACCAAAAAGATGAATTTTCAAAAAGACATTTCATTTTTTAGTCGAATAAATTAGTTTTCAACTAAAAATATGAATTTTCAACCAAATACATACATTTTCAACTCAAAAAAATCAATTTCAAACAAAAAATGGAAGAGATGATAGAGATGACTTTTCAACCATAAAGATGCATTTTTTGCCAGGATAATTAATATTGTATCACAAAAGACGATTTTGCAACTAAACACATAAATTATCAACGAAATACTTGAATTTCCAACAAAGGAACATACATTTTCAGTTGAAAAATTAATGTCCAACAAAAGAAACAATAACTATCAACAAACAAAAAATGATAATCAAAATTAAAAAGGATTTTGAACTAAAATAATGAATCGCCAAAAAAAGGGAATTTTCAACAAAAAGTGTAATAGTTCATATTTTCACCAAAAAATATTCTAATTTTAAATCAAAAACAGTTGAACTCAACCAAGATAGATAAATTTTCAACTAAATTATTGAATCCACAACAAAAACAGATATATTTTCAGCAAAAAGTTCATTTTAAACCAAATAATACAATTTTTTAATTTAAAACAAAAAATTAAAATTTCAGAAAAACGTCTTACGCGCTGATTTTCCTTGAACTGTTTTAAATTTCCTGACTTTCAACAATTCCCTGACCTGTAGCAACCCTAAGAATTGAATTACCAATATTGGAGAAATGTAGCAAGTAAGTTAAAAGGTTGAGCCATGGCATCCGGTGGATTTGCACCAGGCGCTGTTGCATTTGGCCCTAAAGTATTATTCGGAGAAGGAGGTGCGCTCGTATCACTTTGAGTATATGCTAGGGTCGTCACGAAATTTCTGTTCAGATGTGTCGCTTCGTACAGTGCAAGAAGAAGAGCGTTATTTGCTCGCACTTGCTGAGTTTTCGCCTCCTCTTCGCCCACAAAGATATTGCCAACGATACTCGTCAGAGACGATAACCAGGAAGCCTGCACCTCTGCAATTAAAAATGTGTATTTTTAGTTAGGGAACGTCCATTAATAGGGTGTCCAGCGATTCTTAAGAACGAAATTCAAGGTCTTTTCCGGGGTTTTCAGGTCAAGATTTTCCAGGACTCCTTTTAGAGGGCGGCCGTTTTAATCGGAGAAAAAAATTACCGGTCATTTCCCGATTCGGAATCGTTTGTCCGGGTCTATTAAATTTAACAACTCGAACTCTAAAGCTAACCATTTTTTCATTTGAATTAATGAAAAATAAACTGGAAATTAAAGAACTCAAGGTAGATTTCTTAAATTTTAAACTTTTAAAATTGAAGTTTGAAAGTTTTTAAATTCAAAAATGCTGTATTCAAATGCTTAATAATTTACACATATAAAACGGAAAGTGCTAATATTTTGCAATTGAACAATTTTAAATTAAATTCGTTTAAACTGAAAAATTTAGAATTTTTAAGTTTTATGAAATGTAGAGTTCAAAGATTCAGATTCAGTTCTAAAAATATAAATCCACGTTATTATTTTCAACGCTCTAATTTAAAGAATTAATCAATTTAATTTTTTTTAATTATACTATTTTGACGAATTTTAAGCTAGAAACATTAAAGCTTGAACGATTGCATTTTTTTAAACTGAACAATGTTTACATTAGAACTTGAATTATTTTAATTTTAAATAGTTTAGGTATCCTTGAATAGCTTCAACATTGAATGAAAACTTCAAAATCTACGTGATGTTTAAAATTTTTTCAAATATAAAATTACGGTTAAAAGTTTTCCATAGCTTCTAAATATCTTTTAAAATATATTCAAATTTCAAATAATTTTTCAGAATAAAAAATCATTTTATATTTTCTTATCAATCTTATGAAAATGTTTTTATTCTTTTGCAACCTTTTACAATTCTTATAAAGATTATAAATTTTTGTTTAAAGTCGGAGCACACACTTCTCTTAAATTAGTTTCAATCATTTTAAGCTTTAAATTAATTTTGAATGTTTTCAAAACTTCTAAATATCTCTAAAAATTGTTCGAATTGCTCTACAAATAATAAGTGTTCAATTGTTATTTATACATGAATCTTCTTAAGAAATCAATTATTATGAAATTTTGTATACTTATAGTACAGTTCACTTTTTAAAATAGTTTATTAATTTATATTTACAGTCGAACAAATAAAAATGTCTTTAATCGAAAGTTCGCATTTTAAACTTTTAATTTTCAATTACTTAAGTCTTCCAAGACTCCATTTTAAAATTCATTGAATTAAGAATGTACACTACAAAACAAAAATTTAGAATGAACAAATTGTATCAAGTAAAAGATTGTCGAATTACGCATTACAAACTGAATATCATAATTAAAGAAGATAATAACTCAACTAATTTTTAACATATTGTTAAAATTGAAATTTGAAAGATTTTTCTTCTAAGATTGAAAAAAGTCCCGGCAAAAAAATTAATTTACTCTCATTTCTGGGTTTTCCAGGATCTCAAAAAATTCCAGCGGACCCTCGGTTTTTCTACATCAAATAATGAAATAACCGTTTGTTATATACGTAAAAAATGGACGAAAATAAGTCTCTAAAAACCTTTAAATCTTTGTAAATGCCCTAAGTCTGTTGAAGTATTTAAAATCTTTCCAAAATTGTGAAATTTGTGTGAAATCTTAAAATAATTTTGTAAAATATTTGTATTAATTGAAATCTTTAAAATAATTGAAATCCCTGTGTAATTTTATCAAATATTTTGAAATGTTTATAAAAGCTTTTGACATTTTTATGAAATCTTTTAAATCTTTGTGAAAGCTTTCTTTAGTCTTTGTTGGTGAAATATTTTGTGTTCGCTTGAAATTATTGAAATACTTGAAATCTTTACGAATTTTTTTATAAAATCTTTAAAATATTTGTATTTATTTGAAATAATTAAAATATTTTTAATCTGTATGAAATTGCCGATGATCTTAGAGATGTGGTTTACTATACCCCTTTTAAAATCTTTGAAATCTTTTGAAAGTTTAAAAATCTTTGGAAATGTTCTAAATCTTTGTGAAATCTTTGAAAGCTGGTATACACACCTTTTTTAAATATTTGAAATCCTTGCTATCTTCATAAGAAATGTTCGAAATCTTTGGAAAATTGTTGTTAAGTCCTTGAAATATTTATCAAATCTTTTGAAATATTTGTAAAATTTTGCTTAAGTCTTTGTTTGTGAAACCTTGTTTATTAATTTAAATGATTGAATTATTTGAAATCTTAATGAAATTTTTTCAAATCTTCTAAAATGTTTTGAAACTTTTTTAAATCGTTTAAAATCTTCGAAATGTTTTAAAATCTTTGAATCTAGTGTAATGTATCCTTTCTCAAATCTCCGAAATCCTTTATATCTTTTGAAATTTCTAAAATCTGTGAAATATTTGAAACCTGGTGTACACACCTTTTTCAATTCTTACAAATCTTTGTAAAAACTTTCAAAATCCTTTTAAATTTGTTAAAATCTTTGAAATATTTTTAAACCTTTTAAGATCTTCAGTAATGTTTTGTAATCTGGTGTACACTGAAAAACCGAGTGGTGAAATCCCTTGAAAAATCCGTTATATTTTCATGGCTCATTCTAATCCTGAAACTGCATTGAGTAAAAGATAAATTATATCTTGATAAATAAACAAGTTTTCAGTAGCAAGATTTCTTCTAAACGAGATGTTTCTTTCATAAAAGACTAAAAGATTTAAATGACTTTTCGCATTTTAATAACATAAGTGTTTGAAAAGAAAAAAAATTAATTCAAGGTTCTCGTAAAAAACTCAAAGAGATTTCCAGGTTTTCAAGGTTCAAACAAAATTCAAGGAGAAATCTAGGCTTTCCAGGTGTTCAATGTCGCTGGGCATCCTGATTAATTACAGAAGGATGGTTTTTGGAAATTTTAGACCCCCCTATTGTTTGTATTCGTAAGATTTTTAAGTCCGCCCCAAATAAAAATCTAAAGATTTCCAGTGATTTGAAAATATTTCAACACATTCCTTGGCATTTCAAAAGTTTTAGGGCATTTCACGAGTTAAAAAAAATTCCTAGTATAATTACAGACAGATTCTCAATTTTCCAAAAGATTTTACAAGATTTTAAGGGACTTCAAAGAGTTTAATCAAATCCTTAGACATTTTACTGAATTTCAAAGACTTCATGACATACCGAAGGATTTCGTCGGATTTTAAGGAATTGAGAAGATTTCTGCGGATTTCAAGAGATTTGGAAATATTTTTTAAAAAATGACGGGATTTCAAAGGACTTTATATGACACCACAGTATTTTCACTAATTTTAAAGCATACCTGGGGATATCCTTCAAATGATTTTAACGAATTTTAAGAGGCATTTCACAGTATTGCAAAGAATTCTAAGAGAATGCCAAAGCATATCTACGAATTTTAGATGATTTCGTAAGTTATCAAAATATTTAGCGGAATTTCAAAGGATTTTTGAATTTTATAGGATTTGTAATGGGAAAATGATTATTTTTCAACGAAATACATGAATTTTCAACGAAATATTCGACTTTTCAACTAAAAAAAGATAAATTTTCAATAAAATAGTAAGATATTGAACCTAAAAAGATCCATTTTCAACCAAAAATGCTATAGTTCCAGTTTTAGAGAAAAAAAATAATTTCCAAAAAATCTGATGAATCTTCAACTGAAATTATAAATCTTCAACAGGAATAGTTCAATTTCGAACCAAAAAAACGATTAATTTTGAAACCAGAAGATGAATTTTCTACCAAGAAACATGAACTTTCAACAAAATATATTTAATTCGAACTACAAAGGAATTATTATCAACCAAACTAATGAATTTTTCAAATAAAATGATGAATCGTGAAGTGGAATCGTTACACTTTCAGCAAAAAAGATGAAGTTTTAACTAAAATTATAAATCTTGAACTGAAATAGTTTCATTTCCAACCTAAAAGATGAATTTTAAAACAATAAGATTAATTTTCTGTTCAAAAATACGGACTTTCAACAAAATACATGAAATTAGAACTAAAAAAGATTAAATTTCAACAAAAAATTGAATAGTTGATTCTGCACTTAAGAAAATTAAAGTTTTAACCAATCAGATGTATTTTCAACTAAAATGACAGAATATTTTATAGGAATAGTTACATTTACATTTTTTTTTAATTTGACAAAAAACGAAGTAAAAAAAATGGTTACATTTTTAAACAAAGTGATAAATTTTAAACTAAAATGATGTATCTTGGGCCAGAATAATTGAATTTTTAAACAAATAGATTCATTTCCGAGCAAAAAGATTCATTTCGACCACAAAAGATGAATTTTCAAATAAAAAAGATAATTTTTCTACAAAAAATTGAGTAGCTCATTTTTTTAGTTGAAAAAGGTCCAGAAAAGACGACCCTTCAACCTAAGTTCAATTTTCAGCCAAGAAGATTAATTTTCTACCAAAAACGATTAATTTTCAACAAAAAATAGAATAGTTGATTTTGCAGTTAAAAAAATTAATGTTTAACCAAAGAGATGAATTTTCAACTAAAATTATGAACCAAATGTGAAAATGAACCAAAAATATATTAGTTACATTTTCAGATTAAAGCAGTAAGTTCAAACCAAAAAAAGAATTTTCAAGAAAATAGTGAAATACAGAAATAGAAAGCTACTTTTACAAATAAAGAATTATTGTTATTCAATTTTACGAGCATATTGCATTTTTTTAAATCAAGCGCGATCTTGAAAAAATGTTCTGAAAAAAATTACCTGCTCTTTGCTGAGCAAACTGTCGACAAAACTCAGTCAAGGAACTCGAAATAACTTGTCCATAACCATTGAGAGCAAGCTCGTCATCTAAAATCGAAAGCTTGACTATGTAGGGATTAGCACTTTCGTGTTTTCTGTAATTGACTAAAAGAGTCAAAAGTAAAACGGCGTCGTTTCCGTGTCGACTTCTTGCAGACGTATCTCTTAACAACTAGAAGAAGAAAAAAATTACAGTGCGCATTCCCTTTTTCTCCTCTTCACGAAAAATGTTTTATTTTCCCCCTTTCACTTTAAATATATGATTTTTTATTTTAATAAAGCTTTAAAAGTAAAATATTTTTTCACTGAATCTATAAAAATTAAATATTCTTGAAATCAACTATAATAAAGTATTATAAATTGTTGTGTTTATATTTGAATAACGATCGCCATTATGTTGAACATATTATAACAATTATTAGATGGAAAATAAGTTTAATAAGCTCTAGAATTTTAATAATTTTGCAAAAACTGAAAAAAAAAACTGTTTCTAACTGTTCGGCAAATTTAAGCGCAGTTTTCAGTAAATGTTCAATACTTTTTCATTAAATATACATTCCACATGATATTTAATGTAAAGATTTCCGAAAATATAACCAAACCCCTTTCTCCTACATTTTCTTGAATGAAATAATCTGAGCTTTTTATCAGGCCAAAATAAAACAAAAAACAGAATCTTGTTTATATTTTACTATTTAAAAATAAAAACATTTTTTAGTTAAAATCATTTTATCCCTCAGGGTTTAATTTAAAATGTTCGGAGTTAAGTCTTTTAGTTTAAATTTGAACATTTACTGTTTTTAATAGTTAGAAAATTTGACTTGATAAGCATTTTAAGTTAAAAAATTTAGAATTTGTAATATTAAACCATTTCTACACATCTTAAATTAACAACTTCTGAGTTATCAATTGTACATGTAAAAATTTTTCAAATGTAAACTCTTCAGATACGTAAAATATACTGGCATCGATGGAAATATTAAAATTACAAAAGTGAAAGTTTTTCAAACATATTTTTCCGATCATAATTAATTATTATTTTAATTTATTAACTGGTTTCAAACATTTTTTAGACTCTTGATATTCAAAAGTATTTTAAGGTTGTTTAACGAATTTCTAGAAAACATCAGGGAATAAAATAAATTTTAGTTCAAGGGATTTCTACGGATTTCAACAATGATTTGGAATATGGTGAACACACAAATTTCAAAGGATTTTAAAGGTTTTAAGTTATGCTAAAAGATTCCAAAGAATTTTCGTTAAAAAATTTTATAATTCTTAATATTAAAAAGCTTTTTATTGATTTTAAAATACTTTATGTTTTTAGTATTATAAAATAAAAATCCTGGGATGTGATCTAGCACGTGCTTTTTATTTTTACCTTTTTTCTGTTTAAATTTAATGCATAATTTTAACTTAATTTAAATCTAACAAATGTCAAAGGATTTCAATGGCCTTGTGTATGGTATAATGGTATTTTAATGGTTTTTTACAATTCCAAGGGATGTTAACGAATTCCTAGATAACTTTAGGGAATGAAATAAATTTTAGTTCAAGGATTTTCTACGGATTTAAACAATTTTAAGAGATATGCAGGACATACAAAAATTTCCAAAAATTAAAAGTTACTTCAAAAGATTCCAAAGAATTTCAAGAGATTTCGTCTCAAAAACGTTAGATTTCTTAATATCAAAAACGTGTTGATATGGATTTTTGAATACTGGCTTTTTACGGCTTCAAAGGATTTTAACGAATTTCTAGAGAACTTTAAAAAGTTTAAAAAATTGCAGTACCTATAATATTAAAAATGTTGTCATAGATTTTTAAATAGTAAGTCTTTTTAGAGAAGATTTTTTGGAAAAGGAAATATTCTGGATTATGAAAACGATTTAAAACATATAAAAATGGTTCATTTAACAAATTTTATAATTTATCGGGCTGTTTTGTATCGCTTTGAATAAATGTTCAACAGCCTATGTATATCCTATCTAAAAAAATTCTTTTTTAAAGAAATAATTTAAAAAATCATTTAAAATTATTTAGAAAGTATACTATTTCTTATAAAAAGATTGTTTCTTCTTTTCTAGTTATAAAAATTAATTAAAAATACTCAAAAATACTCACTTGAATAAGTGATTCAAAGACACTATTCAGCATGACATATTCCAAAAGAGTATTTTGGCTCACATTGTCCATTCCAGTAACAATAATTAACAAAAGTTTTAAGCAGAGTGCCTTCAAACTATCAGGATATTCGCCTAAAATTGAAAAACAAACATTTAAAATAGAGTATTTTGATTCAAATTTGGTGGGAGAAGGAAATTTGGAAATGGAAATTACCAGTGAGAAAATTATTGCAATGCTGCATCAGCGTTGTCATTCTTTGTTCGGCTGAATCAAATCCAACTAGAATATCTATCAAATTGAAGCCGAAATCACTTTGACTACCTTTTTTGTACATTGACTGAATAACTGCTGCTAAAGTTTGAAGAGCATAGACAACTCTAAAGGGATGTTCGTCCACTAAAGTATCCACACAGTGACATACTAAAGAATTCAAATTTTCTTTACTCGCATTTAACTGCTCTGCTGTCATGTGCAAAATCTCATTTTCGATATGCGAAACCTACAGAATATACAAATAATAAAATGTAGATTATAGAATATATGCAGTACATGGGACCGTTCAAAAACTATGTCACGCTATTTTGAAAAATTTGTCCATCCCTCTGCTTCTTCGTCAGAGATCATCACACAGAATTGAAATATTTTTTAACCAAACAGTGGCATTTACAATCAAATAGTTGAACTTCAAAGGAAGCAGTTGTCAAGAAAATATTTGAATTTTTAACCAAAGGGTTTAATTTCCAACTTACTTTGACGAATTTTCAACCAAATAGGCGAATTTTCAATTAAAAAATCTGCCCACTTCGCGGACACATTCTCATCGCGCGCTGCGCGTGCGGCTCACAAGTTTGAGTATCGCATCTGTTAAATATCGCGCTTCGCGCTCGGATATAATTACACCTAAATATAATTACATCTAAATTTTCTAATTGATTAAGTATAATTAAAGATTAAGTTTCTCAAAGCTCTGTAGGCTTCATATTTTGCGTCGCTTTGTGATAAATTATTACAAATTTGTATCTCTTTTTTGGGTGGATAACTTACTTTTCTATCAATTTGTTTTCCTACGTTTTGTCCTTTCTCCCACAAATTTTTCATTTTTATTTTTAATGTCATTCTTGTGATTAAAACCAAAACTACGGATCCTATCAAAAAGTGATTTATATCAAATATGTAGATCTTCTATGGATGAACAATTTTTCGTTAACTCATTTTTTTCCTAACTTATGTCGTTTTCCTACAAATTTTTTATTCATTTTTATTTTTAATGTTATTTTACACGAAAAAAAGTACGCATTCTATCAAGAAATTATAATTAACGAATTTTCATATGTTTCTGGGATACAATTGTAAGGATACAATTTTTATTAATTCATATTTTTTCGTATCCTTTTTCAATCATGGCGTTTCTATGAGACCAAATAAAATATATATGGTATATATAACGGAAATAATTATTTAAATCGTTTATTATTATTAATAAAAATATTCTCTCAAAATAATGCTGCAAAGTTGAAGTTTCTTCTCAAATTTTCCACTTCTTGTACACTTTTAATTTAGAGTAAGGTAATAATTAATTCTAGTTAACAAATATAATGGTTTAAGAAATTTATTATTATTTTTAATATTACCTTTGAGTAATGCTAGAAAGTTATGAGGTTTTCCAAAATATTCAACTTTTTGTCCACTTTTCACTTAGAGCGAAGTAATTGAGTATTCTAATATTATCCAACATTATCATGATATAGCTTTACTTTTAAGAAAGAAAAGCCATTTATTTCATTATTGTTGGCAATTTTGAAAATGTGCGATTGGGCAATCCATCACGAAAAATTATAATTTGCCGTAATTAAGGTTATGACCTCAATTGCCAGAGATTTATGTCATAATACTTTTCGATAATTAGTGATTTTAAGTAGTTTCATATCAAATAAAGTTATTTAATAAGATCTTAATTAATTTGAAAAGATTTCAAGGGATGTAATTTTTTTAATATTTTAAGGAACTTAAGAAAATTCATAAGGTTTTAAATATCTACTCAATTTCGAAAATTTTTAATGATTTTAAAGAAGTTGCAAAAATTTCAAAAACATTCGGAGAAGTTAAAGGATTTTCAAAACAAAACTTAAAGAATTTCTGAAAATTCAAGTGATTTTAAGGAATTACTACAGGGACTTGACGGGATTTTAAGATTTTCTTTTAAAGGATTTAAAAATAATTCAAAAAATTTTCAAGATATGCAAGAAATCTTTAAAGATTTTAAGACAGTTTTAGTGATTTTAAAGATTTTAAAGCTATTTAAAATTATATAAAAAAAAACATTTTCATGAATTTTAAGAGACTTCAAGGGATTTAAACAAATTCAATGATTTAAGGATTTCCAAAAGATTTTAAGGAGTCTAAAAAAATGTAAGGATTTTAAGTGATTTTAATCAATTTAAAAATTTTTTAAATGATTTCAAAGAAGTTGAAGGGAGTTCAAAAAAATTCGGAGGAGTAATCAAGTGATTTTAAGGAATTACTAGGGACTTGGCGTAATCTTAAAGTTTTTTTTAAAGGATTTAAAAATAATCCAAAAATAGTTCAAAACGATTTAATGATTTACAAGATATTTTATCAGATTTTACGACAGTTTTAGTGATTTTAAATAAAGTCAAACGAGTTATTGAAAAGTTATTAAAACAGATGTAATGAATTTTAGAAACTTCAAGGTATTTAAAAAAATTGATTGGTTTAAGGATTTTCAAGAGATTTTAAGGAGCCTAAGCAAATTGAAAGGATTTTTTATTTGAAAGATTTGAATGAATTTTATTCAATTTTACAATATTTTTAATTATTTCAAAGAAGTTGAAGGGAGTTCCGAAAAATTCGGAGAGCTTTAACGATTTTCAAGAAATCTTATGAGGTTTCTGAGAAGTCAAGTGATTTCAAGCAAATACTAGGAACTTGGTGGAATCTTCCAGTTTCTTTTTAAATGATTTAAAAATAATTCCAAAATAATTCTAAAATGTCGAAGGATTTACAAGTTATTTTTTAAGATTTTAAGACAGTTTTAGTGTTCTTAAAGAATTTCAAGAGAGTTTTTGAAAAGTTATTTAAAAATATTTTAATGAATTAAAAAAAATTCGAAGATTTAGAGGATTTTTAAGAGATTTAAAGGAATTTAAGTCAATTTCGAGAAACTTCGAAAGATTTTAAATGATTGTAAAGAAGTTCAAGGGATTCCAAAAAAATCTGAAGAGTTTAAGGATTATCAAGAAATCTTACAGGATTTCTAAGTGTTCAAGTGATTTTAAGGAATAACTAAAGACTTGACGGGATTTTAAAGTTTATTTTTAAAGGATTTACAAATATTTCCATAAGTATTAGTTACTTTAAAGAATGTTAAGCAATTAATTTAAAAGTTATTTCAAAAGATTTGAAGTTATTTGCAAAAATTCAAAGATTTTAAGGATTTTCAAGAGATTTAAAGGAATTTGAGAATATTTTAAAGATTTTACGTGATTAGAATTAATTTTAGTCAATTTCGAGATACTTCGAAAGATTTGAAATGATTGCAAAGATATTTTTTCTTGATGGATTGTCCAAATCACACACTTCCCCAATTGCTAATAATAATTAAAGAAACGGCTTTTCTATCTGAGAAGCAAAGCCATATCATGATTTTTCACTTACTTTCGTCTACAAAAATTAGTTTTAGTCAAACTCCTATGTAATCAATGCCTTGCAGTCCACAAGTGGTATGGATTCCGACGTTACCGGCCGAATATGACTTAATGTTAGAATATTCAATAATTATTGCAATTTAACAAACACAAGTGTTTAATTAAACATTCATTTTTTACAATTTTTTGTCCTATACTAATCCTAAAGTTACGTATTTTTCTGAAATGTTCCGATTTTCTTTGACTTTTTATTTAGGAACAAATAATAAATATTAATATTATTCTAAACAAAAAGGCTCTCAATATCTACATCAAAGAAAATTCACACTTAATATGATCCGTATAGAAAATTTGAAGAATATTTCAAATATCTGTTTTAATCCTGTAAAATATACACACGAAAAAGGAATATATTGTATAAAAAATGATTCTCTTTAACGTTTATTTTTTATTTGTTCATAAATAAAAAGACAAAGCATAGTTAAAAATTTCTGAAAAAACCTCAACCTTCTAGAAATTATCGAGGAGAAGATATTGATAAATAATGATAAATTGTTTAAATATTTATGGTTCCTAAATTATATTGACCCGTTGAGGCCACCTGGGATCCAAAGTGACCTAGACCGAAATCAAATATTTTAATTATTCTAAATTATAATTTGAAAAATAAAAATTAGTGGATCATAAAGAAGGGACCTTGGAGGTATTTCCAGACAAATATTCACGAGGAAATATCAATCATTGGACACCATCTGACCTTTATGCTATTATTCAGAAATGTGGCCTCCACGAGTCAATTATTACCTCACTCTTATGTAATAAGTGAAAAAAAGTTGAAAATTAAAAAAAAACGCAAAGTTTTATTATTATTTAAAGAGAATATGATTAAAAACAGTAACAAATTTTTTAAACGACTATGTGAACTTGAATTAATTGTTGTCTCTCTCTAATTGAAGAGTCTACAAAAAGTATAAAATTTTAGAAAAAAATGCGAAATAATTGTTTTAAAAAATTATTATTATTTATAATATTCTTTTTGAAGTATGTTAGAAATTTCCAGCCTTCTTTAAATTTGCGACTGGTTTTTCACTTTTCTCTAAGAGTGAAGTAATAATTGATACAATTTGACAAAAATAGTTGTTTAAACAAATAATTTTTGTTTATAACTATCTTCTTTTAGAGTAATGCTAGAAAGTTGCGGGCTTTGCTAGAATTTTCAGATTTCTTCGATTTTTTAGTCAGGGGAAAATAATATCTATTAATATTAGTTCAAACAAAAACTTTTCAGTAACTACTACAAAGAAAATTTACGTTTAATACGACCCATGTAGAAAATTTGAAGAATATTTCAAATATCTGTTTTATTTCAGAAATATATAATCACAAAAAAACATCATCAAGAGCCTGTTGAAAAAATGATTCTTTCTAATGTTTATTTCTTATTTGGTCATAACTAAAAAGCTAAAGCAAAGACTTTCAGAAAAAACAGAAAATTTTTTTGGAATTAATATAAGACAAGATAGTTATGAAAATTAATAAATGATTTGAACAATTATACTTCTTACCTTGCATTAATTATCACATCTATAAGTGAAGAAATGATAAAAAGTTGCACATTTCAGAAAAAACTGCAATTTTATAGTATTATTCGAAAAGAATATTATTAAAAACAATAATAAATTATTCATGAAAAGTGATCAACAAGTGGAAAATTTTAGAAAAAACATTCACTTTGCAACATTATGCTAAGAGAATATTGTTAATAATAATAATAATAATAATAATAATAATAATAATAATAATAAACAGTTTAACCAATTATTTCTGTTACATTTTATTGATTATTGCCTAGCTTTAAGTGAGAAAAGTTGGAAAATTTCAAATTCGGAAAGTACGACCAATTTCTAACTCTATTCTAAAGAGAACATTGCTAAAAATAGATTGTTTAAATAATTCGCTCGAACATCGAATTATTAATATAAAGTAATACTTGATGTATAAGAAACAATTTGTATTTATAATTATTAAAGAATAATAATAAAGCGTGGTTTTTGTGAAAATCAATTTTCAAGAATTTTAGAAAAACGGCCGCCACTTTATAATTTTGTTCTTTTGTTATTTTGCAGATAAATTAAACCAACAAAAGTTCCTGCGTTCAATCAAAAACGCACAAAACCAAATTTTTCGCTCATGGGGTTTTTTTGGTACCGTGTAAAATAGACTTATGGGAATATTAAAAAAATAATTATTAATTTGTATTTTATATCTAAATGTGAAGAGAAATGTTTAATTTCAACTAAATTCACCTATCATTGACGATTCTGAATAAAGTTAAGTAGAACGCTTCTTTTTCCTGTGCTAAATCTACAAATATAATTTTTTTTAAGCATATATCTATTGTGTAGATTCGAAGAAATTTGCAAGCAATATGCCTGAAAATTCGAGAAAAAAAAATACCAGTGAATTTTTAGACCCCCCTACTGACTAAAATATTATTATAAAATGAATAGAATCAAAGTACGAACCATTGGCTTGATAAGGAATAATTCATTCCAAAAATTTGGATGAGCGGATGTTAAATCTTCGCCTTTAAAGAAACTTTCATAAATTGGGACCAACTTTCCTTTGTGTTGGCGTTTGGATCCTGAGCCGCTTCGCTTTCGCATTGCCATTTTTAAACTTTATTTATATCATTTGATCAATCTACAATGAAAAGAAGAATATAAAATTCCGAAATAATTTGAATATTCTAATTGAAAAACTAGCAAATCCCAATTATAATTTGCAACCTAAAAATATCTTGTACCTCAAACAAAAAACAAGTTTTTGAACCGATTTCTTAAGTTTTAAATATAAAAGCAAAATTTTGCAACAACTAAAAATTGGTTATCATCAAGCTTTAGCAATATTCAATATCAAACTGAAGCTACAAATAAAAACGAATGTATATAGAAATTCCGGTTCTGGCATTTCCAATCCGGAATTTCCAAAAGCTTGAAAGGTCGGTAATAGGCTAAAAATGTAACTAAAGTTCTTGTATTTGTATTAAAAACTGTATGAATATGTATAAAAAAATCAATGATCTTTTAAACTACAATAAACAAAAAATAATAAAATTTATTCCATTCACTCTATACTTTTTGGAGCAATTGGAAGTTAATCTAACCTCAAATCTAAATCAAAATTGCCAAATATTTAACGCCAAATTGGATGAATGAAAATCTGGCACACTTGAAAGGAAACTAAAGAGCAAGAGGAATCTTAGAAAAAATGAATTAATAGCGAAACATGTGTATTTACACGGGTTAAAGTTAAATAAACATTGCAATATACTTACAAAACTCACTTTAATCAAGACTCCAATGTCTTTTTCACGAAACTTTTGTTAAATACCAAATTCACATTACTGCAACAATTAATATTTTTGTTTGTTAAATTCAATCTATTTTCACTTCCAAAAAATTCAATAGTTGAAAAATAACTATTACTGCAATTACTACCACTTTTTAAGTGTCGAAAACACGTCAAAAGTCGCCACTAATATCATTAGAATGAAAATTATTTGCAGTCGTGTCACTACGAAAGGTGGCACTCCCATCGCAAAATTTGATTGGCTATTGTAGTAATCACATGGTATAAAACGAGGTTATGTTCGTTTGTTTACAAAAGTATCAGATAAAAACCTGTGTTTAAAAGTGTATGTTATTTATTAAATATAGCAGGTTATTTATAATTATGAACCTAGATTACGATGAACAACTAAATCATCACAAATCCAATTATAATCAGCAAAACGAGCGAAACATTTCAGGCGAGTTAACCTCAATGACAGGATCCACCGGTTGTTATCAACAAGGCAGTTAGGTGGCGTAAAAGTCGAAGGCGCGAAATTTAAATTTCATTATACTTTGCAATTATCACTATGATTGAAAATTTTAAATTCTAAGAAAATAAAAATAAAATGTCAGTTTTTAATCCATTTAAAATCAGACAAGCAGTGAAACCTTAAGTCACAAAATCATCTGCC
The DNA here is from genome assembly GCF_010883055.1 of Belonocnema kinseyi. Classification (NCBI taxonomy): domain Eukaryota; kingdom Metazoa; phylum Arthropoda; class Insecta; order Hymenoptera; family Cynipidae; genus Belonocnema; species Belonocnema kinseyi. The sequence continues at coordinate 67,068,802 of NC_046660.1, forward strand.
TCTTAAATATGTTGTCATGCATTTATTTGTGTAACCCCGGCAAATGTTATTTACTAGGGGTTGACATGGTCCGAACCCGGTGTTCAGGCTTAATCCCTACAAAACGATTTTAGGCCCGATTTTTTTTATTTCACTCTGCAAAATTTATTATTTAAAGATATAAAATCAATAGGTGACACCTCCATCGCGGAATTTGATTGGCTCCTGCTATAATCTCATCTGGTATAAAACGAGGTTATGTTCGCCTGTTGACAAAATAATCAGCTGTGTTTTATTTGGTTTTATACACAGCTGATTACTTTTCTGTTTTCTCACGATCCGTAGGGGAATTGACGGTTAAACTAATCCAACAGATGGCGCCACAAAAAGTAGGTCTGTCTTTTTCATTGAATTGCATTAAGAGAAAGCAAAAATAATTAAAAACTTGATGCTGTTTGTAAATAAACAAAAAAAAATAGATGAAAAAATAAGTCTAACTATTACTTATTATTTAAAAAAAGAAAAAGTCATGAAAATATGTAGTTTAATATGAATAAAATTTAATTTTGAGATACATTTTGAAAGCAATTCGTACTTTGTATTTTTGTGATTTATTTTGCTGATATTATTGATTTTATTATTTGTTAAAGTCAAACAAAATTATTTTTTGATAAAATTATTAATGCAGCTAATGAAAAAATTAATAATATTAAAGACCTAAGTGACAAAAATATTTAAAACATATACATGATCAGAAGAATTAATAAAAAATATATGACGTATATTGTATATTGAGGGAATAATTTCGTAACAAGTTAATGAAAAGACCAATAAATGAGAAAGTGGATTTAATATTATTTAATATAATATATATATTTATTTAAATTGAACCGAATATCATATATGCATGTATACAGTGCAATCATTTATTTGTTGATTAATCTTAAAAACTTTTTTCTCGCTGCATTCAATCCCTATTAATTTTATTAAAAAATTTTTATTTAAAGGAGATTTAGAATTAAATAGTTAATTATATTATTGCAAACCTCATTTCTAAAATGAACAGACTATAAACTATTAAACTCTATAAACAAACGTACCGTATTCATGACGGAGTGTAGGAGGAAATTCACTTTTTTCGTTCAGCTTGACGCTCCGAACTTTTGTCCTCTCTATTTGTTTATTAATAATTTTTCTACTTAAAGCATGAAAAAAACTGAAAATTTGTACATAACAATTTTTTACGTTTTGATAACTGATCAGGAAAATTTTATATTGTCTAAAATTAATGTTTAGAAATTCATAAAATACAAATCATTTGTTTATCATTCCATTTCAAATTTGATAAACAAAATAACAAATAGTTTAGTATCGGTAAAATTTTTTGGTGCTAAAAGTGCTTCACATTAATGTAGGAATTACATTTAATAACAAAAATAATTTAAAAGTTTATAATAACTATTGTTATAAACAATTTTTGTGTCAAAATATTAGAATTTGAAATTTTTCAAATTATAATTTCCTTCAATGGCCAGAACGACTTCAGGTATTCCTTAAAATAATAAATATTGAATAATATTTGATAAAATATAACAATTAAAATTTTTGTAAACAAATTAGATAAGCATGATTAAAATGTTTGCCTTTTCACATAGAAAATTTTTTTGCATTGATGGCCAAGTCGGTGGGTTATTGTCGAAAGATTTTGTATTGAGTGTATTGCATGCAGTGTTATGATTTATTTCCAATCGATTACGATTGAAAACCCGACTTTTCCGACATTAATTTTAGACAATATAAAAATTTCCTGATCAGTTATCAAAGCGTAAAAAATTGTTATGTACAAATTTTCAGTTTTTTCATTCTTTGAGTAGAAAAATTATTAATAAACAAATAGAGAGGACAAAAGTTCGGAGCGTCAAGCTGAACGAAAAAAGTGAATTTCCTCCTACACTCCGTCATGAATACGGT
>NC_046660.1:67070851-67113778 GCF_010883055.1 Belonocnema kinseyi
AAATAAATAAATATATATACATTATAATAAATCCATTTTCGCATTTATCATTCGTGTCACTGACTTTTTTCCAAATAATCCCCTCAAAGATTTTAATTACAATTACCACTACTTTTTAAAAATATTTCCTTCAAAACTTGAAATTTTTCAGATTTTAAAGGAACAAAGATTCTTTACTTTGCAACTTAAGTTGTAGTCTTACATATTCTAATTATTATTATATTGATATTGGATATAAGTAATATACCATATTTTTCATTAATTCTTCTGATCATGTATATGTTTTAATTATTTTTGTCATTGTCGTCTTAAATATGATTAATTTTTTCATTAGCTACATTAATAATTTCAACAATAAAAAATTTTGTTTTACTTTAACAAATAATAAAATCAATAATATGAGCAAAATAAATCACAAAAATATAAAGTTCGAACTACTTTCAAAATGTATCTCAAAATTAAATTTTATTCATATTAAACTACATATTGTCATGACTTTTTCTTTTTTGAAATAATTAGTAACAGTTATTCTTATTTTTTCATATATTCTTTTTTGTTTATTTGCAAACAGCATCAAGTTTTTAATTATTTTTGCTTTTTCTTAATGCAATTCAATGAAAAAGACAGACCTACTTTTTGTGGTGCCATCTGTTGGCTAAAAAATTATTTTATGTTTCTCTGGATTTTTACATCTACATTAAAAATCTTATTCGAAATAATTCTATTTATCTTGGTAGTTCAGAACCGACTCATCAGAGTTCGCTTAAATAAACTCAAACGCTATTAAACGATTTCCAAATAATTTGAAGACGCTATCAATTATAAACGATTACAAAATATTAAATGGCAATGACTATCGTTCTTATCTTGAGTGCTGTTATCTCTAAACTACGAAATCATAATTTTTTTCCCGGTCACGCGCAGAAAAAAAACTCCACGTCACGTGTAAAAATAAATTAATCTACACGTGTGACTAAAATGTTATTTACCGTTTCAAATATTTTTCAATTGAGTGTCAATTTTTTTGATATTTAAATAAGCGAGTTGAGTTCACCAGTACATTTTCTTCATAATGTATCGACATCTAAGAATTATCTGTCCCAGTCAAAGGTATGTAATGACTTATTCATTTTATATTGACTTTCCTTTATTCTGTTCCAGTAATTACTTTCCAGTGCTAATTTTTTTTCAAGGATAAGGCGGGAATGTTTACAATAAATTGAATTTTGTTATTTAAATCGTTACTTTATTTCTTATTTTTGAAACTGTCTTTCATTTATCATTTCAGAATAATGCAAATTGCACATGTTATAAATGACAAAACTACGGATCTTGTGGATTACTGTAAGCAGTTGTGTTTATGTTTATTGACCTTTTCAGATCGAAAAAAAATGATATGTGGAAATTGTGAAAAACGAACGTATTTATGGAAATGAATAATTATTCATATTTTGAATTCTAAATTAAGATTAATTTTCTAATAAAAAATACGAATGCTCAATAAAATACTTAAATTTTTTTTACCAAATAGATGAATTTTCAACCAAAAAGATTAATTTTTTACCAAAAAAGAAGAATTTTCAACAAATTACGGAAATTTTAACACAAATATTTGAATTTTTAAACTAAAAATTCCATCTAACAAAAAATGGAATAGTTCAATTTTCACATTAAAAGATTAATTATAAATAAAATAAAAGGAATCGTCGAAAAAACGGTTAAATTTTCTATCACACCATTAAAAGTTTCTACCTAGCTGTTGAAGTTACAAGCCAAAAAGACGAATTTTCTATAAAAAACGGTTAAATTTTTAACGAAATATTTAAATTTATAGTTAAAAAAAAATTAATTTCTACCGCCAAAAAGTAAAACAAAGTTGTTCAAAAAATGAATTTTTAATAAAGTAGTCGCACTTTCAACCAAGGAGTTAAATTTTCAACCTAAAAAGAGGAATTTAAAAAGTTTTAAAAGATTTAAAAGGATTTAAAATATTTACTCGTATTTTGAAAGACTCTGAAAAATTGTCAATATGTTTCAATCATTTGAACAGATTTTAAATGAATTTATAGTATTTTTAAAAAGTCCAACGAATCTTTAAGAGCGTTAAAAAGTTTTAAGTGATTTTAAGATTTCGTAGAATTTCAAAGATGTTTAAATAAGCATTTCAAAGTGTCTTAAAAATTATATGATATTTTAAAATATTTCGAGAGCTTTGTAAAATTTCAAGAATTATTAAAAGATTTCAAAATATTTTAATGATTTTGAGGGATTACAAAAAATGTTGATATGCGTTAAAGAATTTACTAGAAAATCTATCAGATTTTACAATATTTTAAAAGAACCCAAGGGATTTTATGTGGTTTCTGACGATTTCAATTATCTTAAGGGATTTTCTAATATTTTAATGGATTTCAAAGAATATATTCCCGAGAATTGATTCTTAATTGATTTCAATAATTTGAAGGCATTTCCAATAATTTCAAATATTTTAAAGTATTTTTGAAACCTCCGCGGATTTTGTAAGAGGTTTAAACAAATTCAAGGAATTTCAAAAGATTTTAATATCTTAGGATATTTTAAATAGATTTTAATAACTTGAATTTATTTGACAGGATATCAAACATTTTGGCTATTTTTAAAAACTCCAAAGGGTTTTGCCATATTTCAAAGATGAAGATCTAAAGGTGTTATGATATTTTAAAAGATTACAAGGAATTCCCAATTGATTTTAATGATTTAAGGGTATTTGAAAAAATTTAAAGGAGTTGAAATATTTTAGGGTTGTTTAAAAGATTCTAAGGCATTTTCCAGAGATTTAAAAAGTTCCAAGGAATTTCAAACCTTTTCGAAGAATTAACAAATTTTCACGGAATTTAAAAATATTTCAAGGGATTTTTAATGGATTTGAATCATTTGAAACAATTTCAAAGTGTTTGTAGTATTTTATGGTATTTTAGAGCATTTTAATGAATTTTCAAACATTGCAGGAAATATCAGAGTTTATAGAATTTCACGGGATTTTATAATATTTTAATGGATTTCAAGGAAATCATTCACAAGAAATGAGGAATTTGAAAGACTTCAAAAAATTTCAAAATAGTTTTTGCAGTTCATTTTATTTTATTTGTAATTCATCCAAATTTCTCATTAAATTATCTTTAAATCTTTTTAATTCTTTGTAACTTTCTTCAATTTTGTTAATTCACTCAATTTTATTCAATTCAATCGATTAATATTTAGTTTTTGTTTAATTCATTTCAAAGTCTTTTTAACTAACTTTGAATTCTTAGGCATATCATCAAATTCTATTGAATTTTCTTAAATATTTTTAAACTCGTTTTAAACATTACTGAATTTGGTGCATTTTTAAATCATTTTGATTGGTTTTCAATGCACCGTGAATTTTTATGCATTACATCGAATTCTTCTGAATTCCTTAAATTCCTTTATATGCACTCCAATTTTTTTGATTTTTCCCAATTCTTTTGAATTTAAATTTAATTGTTTTTAAGTCTTATGAGTTTATCCCTAATTCGTTCAAATCAACCTGAAATTCTTATAACTTTCATCGAATTCTTTTGAATTCTTTTAAATTAAAAACAACATGAGTCAAATTCTCGGTTAAAAACTAGTCACTTTTCCACTTTTGTCAAGTAAATCAGGCTATAACAACCCTAAGAATAATTATTTAAAAATTTGTTATTCCATTTATAAAAATTTACCTCTGTTTTTCAAATAAATTCTTTGAAATATATTAAAATATTATAAAATTTCGTGAAATTACATGAAATTTAATTATATTTCCTTAAATCCTGGAAAATTTAGTAAAGTACCTTAAGAACTTTTAGAATCCTTTAAAATCATTGGAATCAACAGAAACCACATAAAATCCCTTCGAATCTTTTAATATATTCTATACCTTAAAGATTCTATAAAAACGTAATGTATCTTCCAAAATTCTAGTAAATTGTTTGAAACAACAAAAAGATTGTTTAAATCCTTTCAAATCATTTAAATATTTTTACATCTTTTGAAATTCCTTAAAACTTTTTAGAGTTCTTGAAGATTCCTTCTCCTTTGACCGTTTAAAAATACCCTAAAATCAATTAAAATCCATTCAAATGATTGACATATATTGAAAATTCTTCGGAATCTTTCAAAATACCAGAAAATATTTCAAATCCTTTTAAATCTTTTGAAATCCCTTGAAAATTTTTAAATTCATTTCTTTAATTTGAAAATTCAACTCATTGGTTGAAAGGCTGAACTGCTTTATTAAAAATTCATCTTTTTGATTGGAGGTTCATAATCTTAATTAAAAATTCAACTGTTTGTTTGATAAAAAAAACTTTTTTGTTGAAAATTTATATTTTAGGGTTGAAAATTCAATTGTTTAAAAAAACTCCCTTTTCTATATTCAAAATTATTATTATTGAATTCAATCAACATTTTTTTAATTCTTCCTAATTAATTTTAATTCTTTTGAATTTAAATTTAATTGTTTTGAAGTCTTATACATTTATCCTAAATTCTTTTAAATAAAAACGAACCTTAATTACATTTTGGGTTAAAAATAAGTCACTTTTGTCAAGTAAATTAGGCTATGACAAGTCTGAAAACAATCTATTTTAAATTGTTTCATTCAGTTTATAAATTTTTCTCTATTAAAAAATGTTACAAGATTATAATTTTGTTCTTTAAAAGTTTAAATCTTAACAGTTAGGAAAAATGAATCGTGGAAAAGTCAGGGTATTTTGAAAATAAAGTTTTTCGGTCATCCTTACTCTAATAATCTAATTATAAGAACAGCACAAATTTAATACCTTATAGTTTTATGAAAGTCATTCATCCATTAGAATTCTAATTACATTTTTGTTGGTGATGTTTCTATACAAAAAATCCTCAAAAATAATCTTTTTTTTCTCAGGTCAAACATTTCATTAAAAAACCTTGTAGAAAGTTTTAAACGAATTTCAAGCCACAACTATGCATTCCACGAAAATCAAGAACCTTCCGGCAAAGGTTCTGAAAACGGAAAGAAATTCGAAAGATACATTGTCTACGGCGCAATCACATCAGCTCTAGGCGTCTATTATTTATACAATCATTCAGCATTTAAGGAAGTACATGCCTTCGAGCCAGAAAGACAAGTATGTGGAACTCGAAGGAGCGATTTGCGAACGTTTTCTGCTGAAGAAGTTGGAAAGCATGATAATAAGGAATCCGGAATTTGGGTCTCCTATAAGGAAGGAGTCTATGACATAACAGATTTTGTCGAAAAGCATCCTGGAGGTCCCAAGAAAATAATTATGGCTGCTGGCAGCTCGATTGAACCATTTTGGAATATATTTGCGAATCATCATCAAGACGATATTTACCAATTGCTCGAATCCATGAGAATTGGCAATCTTTCAACCGAGGATGTTAGTTCTGATCAAGATAATTCGGATGATCCTTATGCTAAGGAACCTAAACGGCACAAAGCCCTGAAAATTAATGGGCATAAGCCATTTTGTGCTGAACCTCCTGCTGCTTTGTTGATCGAGAGTTTCATCACACCTGCGTGAGTTTCGATGATGATCTTTCTAAATTTTACAGAAATTAAATTGAGAATAAGGAGCGGAATTATAGCTTAGGCAATGAATCAAGAATAATTTAAAATATTGAAATATCAGACTTTACAGCAAAAAATGCTCCCAAAACAGGGGAAATCAGATGATTTTTCGCGAAAATAGAAGAGTAGTATTTTTAATCAAGTTAATGTAAATATGAAATTAAATTCAATATGAAAAAAATTAAATTATTAAAATTTCAAGTCGAAATATATTGCATTTTCAACAACATAGTAAAATTTTCGACAAAAAAAGATTTTATACCAAAAGAGATGAATTTTTAACCCAAAAAGGCGAATTTTTAAGAAGAAAAAAATAGTTTTTAACCAAACAGTTGTATTAAAATCGAAAAAGTTAACTTTCAAGCAAAAGAGATGAATTTTTGAAAAAAATTTTTACCAAATAAATCACTTTTCGATACAAAAAGACGACTTTCGTCGAAGGCAGTTGATTTTACAACAAAAAATTAATTTTTTACCCTGAAAGATGAATGTTCAACTATGAGAGATGATTTTTTTAGCATAAAAAATGAATTTTAAATCCAAAATGACGAATTTTTAACGAAATAATTGAACTCTCATCAAAAGAATTAATTTTTTAACGTAGTAGTAGAATTTTTAACCAAATATTTGAATTTCAAACCTACAAAGATGGATTTTCAACCTAATGGTCGAATTTTTAAACAGCAAACATTAAAATTCAAAAAAAAAACATTGGTATTTTCAATTAAACAGTTGAATTGCTAAGCCAAAAAGACGAATTTTTTTGGAAGTTAGTTGAATTTTCAACCAAGTTAGATGACTTTTCTACGATACAAAATCAATTTTTAATCCATAAGGAATAAGAACGAATGCTTAACAATAATTAAACTAAAAAAAATAGTTACATTTTTAACCAAATAGCTATATTTTTATTCTACAAAGATGATTTTTGAACTGAGAAGATTAATTATCCACCCAAAAGAGGTGAATTTTCAACAAAATACGTGTATTTTCAAGCAAAAAGTTGAATTTTCAACTAAGAAAGATTATTTTCAACCAAAAACAAAATCTTTAAATTTTTAGTATAAAAATTTAATGTTCAACGAACACATAAAATTTAAACCAGTTGAATTATACGAAGAAAGAGGAATTTTTAAACCAGTAGTTGAACTCTCGAAAAAAAGATTAATTTTCAACAAACAAGATTAACTTATAACCGAAAGAAGATTTTTCAAAAAAATGATTAAATTTTTAATAATAAATCTGAATTTTGCACAAAATACATTAGTTTTCAATTATAAAAGATCCAATTTCAACAAAATATTTCGAATGAAAAACAAGTTGACTTTTTAACTGCAACAAGAATGTTAATTTTCAATCAAGAAAGATGAATTTTTGACCAAATAGTTGAATTTTTAACTAAAAGATGACAATTTTCAACTAAAAATAGGGTCTTTAAATTTTAATTTCAAAAACTAATTTTAGACGACAATAAGTCGAATTTTAAATAAGCTAATTTAACTAAAAAGACGAATTTTGAACAAAATAGTTGAATCTTAAATCAAAATGATGAATTTTGTACCAAATAGTTGAATTTTTAACTAAAAAAGGAAATGTTTTCAACAAAAAATGGAAAAGCTACATTTTAAGATAAAAAAATTTTTAACAAAAAAATGAATTTTCAACAAAATAGATAAGTCGGCAAATAATTAGTTTTATTTTAAACCAAATACTTTAATTTTTTTAATAGTAGTTGAATTTTCAACCACAAATATGAATTTTTAACTTACATTTGAACACTTACATTTTCAGTATAATATTTTTCCGAAAAACAACTTGGTTTGAACGAAATATATAAATTTGCAACTAAAATTATAAATCTTCAAGAATGTATTTTCAAAAAAAGAATTCAGCATTCAAACAAACGGTTGAATTTTCAACCAAAAAGATGATTTTTTAATACAGAAGATTTTGAATTTTTAAACTAAAAAAGATCACTTTTTAACCAAAAATAAAACAATATGTTGAAAGATTTGTTAAATTTTTAACTAAAGAGATGTATCATCAACCAAAAAATGAATTTTTAACAAAGCGGTTCAACTTTTAACCAAATAGTTAAAATTATTAACAAAAAAAATATGACTTTTTAATCCAAAAAATTAATTTACTACGAAAAAAGGCGATTTTTCAACCAAATATATGAATTTTAAATAAAGCAGTTGAATTCTCAACAATATCAAAAATATAAATATGCAATCAAATAGTTAAGTTTTTAACTATATAAGATAAATTCTCAACAAAAAATGTAGTGGTTAAATTTCAGTTAAAAAAATAAATTCTGAACCAAAAATGAAACGAATTTTCAACAGAATAGTTAATTTTTGAACCAAAGAGATAAATCTTTAACAAAAAAAAATAATTTTCAACAAAGTAGTTCAAGTTTTAGTCAAGTATTTTAATTTTTTAATAAAAATATTATTTTTTAACAAACGAGGAAAAAGGAAGAAAAGGCGAATTCTTTTTTAAAAAGAGAGAGATGGGAAAAGGGGAGAGAGTTTGAAGTCTGAAATATGAAAATTTCTCAAACTTATTAACTTATTATTGAACGGTACAATTGCTACTACATATTAACACACTCCATGAAAATTGAAAAAAAAGAACAGTAAAAAAAGAGGAAATAAAAAGAAATCAATCATAAGAGGTATTAGTTAGATTCATGTTTATTTTTTTAATTTCCAATAATTTCGTAGTTAAATGATTATTTTATTTAATAAAAAAGGGATATGTTAATTCCGTGATTAACTGATTTATATGAATCTTTTACTATTCCGCAGGGAACTATTTTACGTGAGAAATCATCTGCCAGTTCCTGAAATCGATATAAAAGATTACGCGCTGGAATTGGCAATTGAAGAGGACACAAAAAAGGCCTTGAAGTTGAACGATTTGAAGAAATATCCTAAGTACACTGTAACGAGTGCAATAATGTGCGGAGGCAATCGAAGATCAGAAATGGCAGAGGTACTTTGATCTAAATACTGAAACTTTAACTTTGTGCTTGCGATATTTAAGATTTTTTCAGAAATAGAAAATATTGTTCTCTAAAAAAAGGATTAATTATGTTTGTGTTTTTCAGGAAAAAAATTTAAAAGGATTAAGTTGGAGTGTAGGTGCTGTTGGAAATGCAACTTGGTCTGGTGCGAGACTCTGCGATGTTTTAAAATCTCTAGGAATCGATGAAGAAAAATACAATCACGTCCAGGTAAGTTTCTATTGAAGAAATACAGAATAGAAGAACAATTCTTAATTTGGAAAATAAAGATTTATCTAGAAATCTGGTATACTTCGTGAAATCTTTTTGATCTATTAAATCTTTCGAAATTGTTGTGAAATATTTTTTAAACCTTTGAAATCTTTTGAAATTTTTCGAAATATTTAAAAATCTTTTTAAATCTTTGAAAAATTTGTGAAATAGATATAGCTGACATTTTTTAAATCTTTCACATCTTCTTTTTGAAATAATTTGAAATCTTTCGAAATCGTATGAAATCTTTGAAACCTATGCAAAATTTTTGAATTATTTGGAAATCTTTTAGAATCCTTAAAATATTATTGAAATATTACTAAAATTTTTGTAATCTTCTGAAATTTGAAATAATTAAAAATCTTTTACTTCTTTCGTAATCTTTTGGAATTTTCGGACCACTGAAATTCGGTGAGCTTAGTGCACAATATTTTCGGTGATCCTAAAAACTTCGATCTCTTAAATCTTTAGAAGAATGTGAAAGCTTTGCAAAATCTTCTAAAATAATTTTAAATGTCTGTGAAATTTTTGTACAATGTTTTTTAAACCTTTGAAATCTTCTGAAACATTTGTGAAATACTTATAATTGACATTTTTTAAATCTTTGAAATCTTCTGAAATTTGTAATAATTTAAAACCTTTGAAATCTTTCGAAATTGTATGAAATCTTAGAAATCTTGCAAAATATATAGTGTTATATAGTAAATATATATAATATTTCAATCTTTTGAAATTTAATATAATTTGAAATCTTTTACTTCTCCCGTAATCTCTTAGAATTTTTGTTAAATCTCTTGAAATATTAAAAAACTTTAAATTCTTTGAATACCTTGTCTAGATTCACCGAAATACGGTGAGCGCAGTGCAAAATATTTTCAGTGATCCTAAAAACTTCGATCTTTTCGAAATATTTTGAAATCTATGTTAAATATTTTTGAAATCTTTATTTGACTCTTTGCAAAATCTTTTAAATCTGCTGAAATTTTTATGAATATTTTCAAATCATTGTGAAATATTTCTGAAACCTTTGAAATATTCTAATTTTGAAATTTTTTTGAAATTTTTTTAATCGGTTGAAATCTTTTTAAATCTTGGACAAATTTCAAATCATATCGAAATCTTTGCGAATCTCTTGAAACATTAGAAATCTTTGAAATATATGTAAAATCTTTGTAAAATGTTTGAAATCTTCGTGAAATATTTTTTAAATGTTTTTAATTTTTACAAAATCAGGGTAGCCGGTTTAATCATAAAAATAATTTCCCGATAATTTCTCGGTTTTTTCACTTAAAGTGGAACTGTTGAATGTTTAACTTTTAAAATTGAAGTTTAAAAGTTTTTTATTTAAAACATTTAAAATTTTTCAAGAAAAAAATATAAATCCACGCTATCGTTTTTAATTCTCTAAATTAAAAACTCAATCAGTGATCTTTAAAATTTTCAAAATTATATCATTTTGAGGAATTTTAAGCTAGATAAAATTAGAAATTGAAATTTTTAACTGAACACTTCTTAAATTAAAAATTATATTATTTTCATTTTAATTAGTTTAAAAATCCTTGAAAAGCTTCAACATTTTATTTTAAAATCTTTAAAAATCTACAATTTGTTTTAGATTTGTTCAAATTTAAAATTACTTTTGAAATGTTTTCAGAACTTCTAAATATCTGTCCAAATTAATTCAATTTTTTCTACAACTTTGAGGAAATCCTTCAAATTTGACAAATTTCCTCAAAATGTTGATGTTTAAATAACAATTGAACATTTATTATTTGTAGAAAAATTTGAAGAGATACTTCGAAGTTTTTAAAAGATTCAAAATTAATTAATTTTAAACTTGAAATAATAGCCTGAATTAAAATAAAATGTAGATTTTTGCAGATTTTAAACAAAAAATTAGAAGCTTTTTAAGAATTGTGAAAGGCTTCAAAAGAATAAATGCATTTTCTTACGATTCCTATGAAAATTAAAAATAATTTTTCATTTTGAAAAATTATTTTAAGAGAATGTTTAAAAATGTTTTAAAGGAAATACGAAATTGTCAAAACAGATTCTAGAAGATTTTAAGGTAACTTTCTAAAATTTGCATAATAATTTTGAATCTTTTTAAATCTACTAAATATCTCTTAAAATTACTCAAATTTTTTCTACAAATGTTCATTTGTAAATTATGCATCAAAATTCAACAATACAGTTTAAAATTGTTTACTTTTAAATATTTGGTCTCAATTTACTTGTCTTAAATAAACAAACAAATATTGTTGAACATTCAATAATTAATCATTTTCGTAATTCAAAAATGTAAAATTAAATGAGTCAAAAATGAAATATTTTTAACTGAATCATAGTTGAAAATAGTTTATAAATTTGCAGTCAGACGTTCACATTTTTTTAAATGATTAAGACTTTTAAATTGAAACCGTTTAATTCTTAACGTTAAAATCTAAACATTCCTAAATTTCGAATTTATTTAAAATCGTTTTGTCAAATCGCTTTTTATTCACTCTTTATTACATAAAGTACAAATCCATTAAAAAAATGTTTTATTTATTTATTTATTTAATAAAAGTGGTTTTTGTCAAAAAATTTCAACTGCAAAGGATTTTAATTTTTAATTGTTAAATTCTTCAAGAAAGAATTTAAAACTTTTTAAAATTAAAAATGCAAGCTTAAAAATAAAAATGTAAAATGGAATATTTTGTAAGTAAAATATTTTTTAATTGCGCATTGTAAACTCAATAATTTCATAATTAAAGAAGATAAAACTTTAACTAGTTATTTTTAAAAACTGTTGAAATCGACCTTTGAAATATTTTTCTTCTACACATTTGTAAAATTCCGGGTCAAAAACTGAATGCAAAGTCATTTCCCGGTTTTTTCCGGTCTAAAAAAATTCCCGGTCGTTTTCCGGTTTCCCGGTCCAGCGGCCACCCTGAAAATGTTTGAAATCTGTTTCAATTTTTCGAAATATTTTGGAATCTTTGTGAAATACTTATGAAATATTTAAAATTTTTACGAAATCGTTTGAATATTTTTGAAATAATTTTTTATCTTTGTGACATGATTGAAATATTGTCAAAAGGTTTAAAATCTGCCGAAATTTTTTTTAAATCTAGGAAATATTCTTGAAATCTTTGTCATATATTTCTGAAATGTTTAAAATTTTTTAAATTTTTTAATCTTGGAAATCTGTTTAAATCTTTGTGAAATATTTTAAATCTTAGCAAATGCTTTTAAATTTTAAGAAATCTTTGAAACCCTTTTTTAATCATTTCAAAATTATCATATCGAAATATTTGAAATCTTTATGAAATCTTTTGAAATCTGTGTGAAATTTTTGTGAAATCATTGAAATCTTGAAATCTTTCGAAATATTTTGGAATTTTTATGCAATCTTTGCGAAATCTTTGAAAGCTGTTAAAATCTTTCTAAATCTTTACAAAATCTTTGGAAGTATTTGTGAAATATTTCTGAAATCTTTGAAACCTTCTGAAATTTTTAAAAATTTAACTCTTTCGAAATGTTTTGGCATTTTTTGAAACTTTGTGATATCATTGAAATCTGTTGCATTCTTTTGAAATTGTTGCAAAATCTATGAAATCTCAGCAAATCTTTTGAAATCTTTACGAAATTTTTTTAAATATTCAAAATTGTTGCTAAATCATTGAAAAATCTCCTACAATATTTTAAAACCTTTGAAATTTTTGTGGAAATGATCGAAATCTGTTGATAGCTTTGTGAAATCATTGAAATCTCTGTGAAATCTTCTGAAGTACATGTGAATTAAAAAAATGTAATCTTTTGAAATCTTAGAAATCTTTGTGAAATATTTCTGGAATTTTCTAAAGCTTTGCAATTCCTTCTAATCTTTTGAAATATATTGAAATCTTTGAAACCTTTTGAAGCCATCACAGCAAAATCTTTTGAAACATTAGAAATCTTTCAAATCTGTGTGAAGTCTATGAAATATATTTTTAATATATTTCAAACCTTCTGGAATTCTTTGGAAATATTTTGAATTCATTGTGACATCTTTGCAAAATCTTTCTACTCTCTTGAAATATTAAGAAGTCTTTGCGAAATCTTTTAAATCTTTGTGAAATGTTTTGAAATAGTATTAGAAATCTTTATAATCTTTGTGGAATCTTTTGAAATATTGAAAATCTTGAAATATATACAATGTGTACTCAAAAGTCGAGTGTTCAAACCCTCGAGATTGACAACCATTTTCAATTTTAGTTTGAGGGTTTAGATTTCGATCCATCAGGTTCACCCTATGGTGCAAGCATCCCCATAGGCAAAGCACTGGATCCTAGAGCAGATGTCATCCTCGCTTATGAAATGAATGGAAGTCCGATTCCTCTCGATCACGGATATCCGGTTCGGGTAATTGTTCCAGGAGTTGTTGGCGCTAGGAACGTAAAATGGCTAGGAAAAATCGTAATTTCAAAAGAGGAAAGCCATTCGCAATGGCAACGAGGAGACTACAAAGGATTTTCTCCCAGCACAACTTGGGAAAACGTCGATTTCTCAAAGGCTCCTGCAATTCAAGAAATGCCCGTTACTTCCGCTATTTGCGTTCCTAGCTCAAAAGAAAAAGTCGAGATCAAGAATGGAAAAATTAGTGTCAAAGGTAAATTAATTCTGTATCAGGGCTTCTACTCAAATCCGAGAAAAAAGTCCCTGAAAATTCCATATTTTTCCAGTTATCTCAAGCTTTTTCTAGGTATAATTTTTCATAGTACGGAGTTATTCATATATGTCGTTTTTTTTTTAAACAATTGAGAAATTTAGCAAATTATATGACAAGATATTCCTAAATATATTCGCACCATCGATTAATTAAAAAATTAAATAATACTGAAATCATAATGAATCAATTTTTAATTTGACTCTAAAGTCCATAAATTTGAATAATTAAAATTTTTATTTGATCTTCTTAGACTAAAAATTCAGTGTTAATTTAGGTAAAATTAACATAGGTACTACATTACATTCAATTTAAACCGATTCAAATTCCTAACTTTTTAAGTAGAAATATTTCATTTTTCAGAAGATGAGCGAGTTTGTAACTAAATAGTTAAATTCCCAAACAAAAAGATTAATTTTGTACCAAAGAACGATTTTTCAACAAAATACATGAATTCTTTATGTTCGCCAAAAAATTGAATAGTTAGAGTTTCAGTTAAAAAATTAATTTTCCATAAAAAAAAGGTTTTAACCAAAGCAATTAATTTTCTATCAAGAGGATTAGCTTTATCAAAAAGACGATTTGTCAACAAAATAAATTAATTTTCTACTACAAAATACAAATTTGTAACTAAATAGTTGAATTTTAAACTGGAAAATATCAATTTTTGACCATAAATGATATAGTAAAATTCTCACTTTAAACAAATTTATTTCCCACAAAAAAAATGCAATCAAAGGGGTGAATTTTAAACTAAAATTATGAATCTTCAACTGGAAAAGATGAATTTTTAACAAAAAAGATTAACTTCCAACCAAATAGTTTTATTTTTAACCAAGAAGATAAATTTTTAACTAAAATGATGAATATTTTACTAGAATTCTTGAATTTTCAACCAAAATGATGTATTTTCTAACGAGAAGGTTAATTTTTCAAGAAGAAGAATAATTCTCTACTAGAAAGGTTAATTTCTTATTAAGAAGATTAATTCTCGGCAGAAAAAGACCATTTTTCAACAAAACAAATGAATTTTTAACTAATAAATACAAACTTTCAACCAAATAGTTGAATTTTAAACTATAAAAGATCAATTTTCAACCAAAATTGGAATAGTTAAATTTACAGTGGAAAAAAGAAAATTATTTTCCATCCACAAAAACTTAACTAAAGCAGTGAACCACAATTATGTATTTTCTAACAAGATGATTAATTTTTCAACAAGAAGAATAATTCTCTACCAAGAAGATTAATTTTTTAACAAGAAGATTAATTTGTTGCCGAAAAAGATGATTTTCCAATCAAGTAAATGAATTTTCAACTAAAAAATACAAATTTTCAGCCAAATAGTTGAATTTTAAACTATAAAAGATAAATTTTCGACCAAAAATGGAATAGTTAAATTTTCAGTAAAAAAAAATTAATTTTCCACAAAAAAATCCGCTAAGGCGGTGAATTGTTAATTAAAATAATGAATCTTTGAACAGAATAGATGAATTTTGAAGCCAAAAAATCCATTTTTAACAAAAGAGTTGAAATTTTAACCAAGTAGTTTCATTTTGAACCAGAAAGATGAATTTTTAACCAAAATTATGAATATTTAACTGGAAGATTTTAATTTTCAACTAAAACGATGAATTTTCTAACAATAACATTAACTCTCTACCAAAAAATGCGATTTTTCAACAAAATAAATGAGTTTTTAACGAAAATAGTTGAAATTTCAGCTAAGAAGGACAAATTTTCAAGATAATTTTTCAACCAACAATCGAATACTTACATTTTTAATAAAAAAAATTAATATTTAACGAAATAGTTTAATTCTTATCTAAAATGATGGAATATTCAATTGGAATAGTTACATTTTCAATTAGAAAAATATAGTTTTCAAAAAATAGTTACATTTTCAAACTAAGTGATGAGTTTTCATCTTAAAAGATGAATCTTTAACTGGAATAGTTAAATTTGAAACCAAAAGATGAATTTTCCATTAAATAATGAATCTTTAACTAGAATAATTCAATTTTCGAAACAAAAGATGAATTTGGAATCAATAAGATTAATTTATTGCAAAAAGACGAATTTTCAACTAAAAATGATCATTTTTCAACCAAAAATTGAATAGTTAAATTTTCAGTTAAAAAAATTAACTTGCATCTAAAGAGATAGAATTTTTAACTTAAATGATGGAATATTCGACTGGCATAGTTCAATTTTCAGTTTTAAACAATTGATTTCAAACCAAAAAGAACGAATTTGCAACAAAATAGTTGAATACAATAATAAAAGCTATTTTCACAAATGAAGAATCATTGATATTCAATTTTATATTGCAATTTAAAAAAAAAACGTAATCTCTCGAAAAAATTGCCAGACTTAAAAGAAAATCTGAACATTTCCAGGGTTTTTCAGGTACATAAAAATACCCTGGAAATTCCAAGTTTCCTGGTAGATTGGGCAACCTGTGAATGTTACAAATTTTAGCTTGTTAAATTATGAAAACTAAGCTTTAAATCTTCCTTCTGTATTTTTTAAATTGGATTTACAAACAATTTTACCATTGATTTTACTAGTTAAAACTATAAGCGAATACAAAAAATAAAGATTTTTCCAAAATTAAGTGTTGCATATTGGGAATGTTGGTCAATCATTTTGCCACCTGGTGCCGAAAATTGGTACTAAAAAGTGTACGTACAATTTTAAAGATGTATTTTAATTTTTGCATGAAACCATTTTTAAGATTGTTTTGTGAAGCTTAAAATAACGATTGAATACTAAAAACAAATCTTCATAAAAAACAAATCGTGTTAGAAGACATTTCTATCTTTTACAGAGAAAAAACACATTTTTGTCAAAAATGTTTTAAAAAAAAAAAAAATTATTTCACTATTTTATGTAAGTTTCAATGCATTCTAAGCTTAAATAAACTTTAGTTAGTGTATGTAGCAACAAATTTGATCCACATTGTGCAAAGAATATTAATAATAAAGGATTGGAATTGAAATACGAATTCTAAGTTCATTTTTGCTTCAAAATAAGTCCATTTAAGTTTACAATCTGTTGAAAATCACAATAAATATTACAATAATTGTCTTGTTTTTTTCTAAAAAAATATTTCTGTCAAAAAATGTTGTTTTTTTCACTATATAAGATGTACATTCCATCTAAAGCCCTTTGTAGAGTTCTGAGCCGGTTATATTACTTTGAGAACGGCAACGGGAATGAGAATATTACGGAGAATTTAACCGAGAAATAAATTCTCTGAGAATTTATATAAAAATGCATCCTTTTGGTTGAAAAAATTCGTCTTTTTGGATTGAAAATTCAATTTTTTTCGTAAAAACTTATTTTTTTGTTACAAAAATTCAATTTTTGATGTTACTGAGTTAACTGGAATCTTTTTTGCATGAAAACTCAACTTTTTTGTAATAAAAAATTCCTCTGCTTTAAGATAAATTTCATATTTTTTGATAAAGATGCAACTATTTGCTAGAGAATTCAACAATTTTGTTAAAAAGTCATCTTTTTTGTTAAAAATTCGTCTTTTTGGATCGAAAATTCAATTTTTTCTGTAGAAAATGATTTCTTGTTCAAAAATTCATAGTTCGATCGTAAAAACTCGTCTAAAATCTTTTGCAACAAAAAATTCAACTATTTTTTTGAAAATTTATTTTTTTCACTTAAAACTTCATCTGTTATAGAAGCAATTTCGTTCAACTAATTTGTTTAAAACATTTGGTTGAATCGCTTTGTTAAGAAATCACTTTTATTGTTAAAGATTTATATTTTAAGTTGAAAAGTTATCTCGTTGGTCAAAAGTTTAATTATCTTGCTATAAATTAATCTTTTTTAATTCCAAATTCAACCACTTGGGTCAAAGTTAAACTATATTGTGAATTTTTTTATTGAAGGCTTATGTCTGGTTGAAAATTTAACTGTTGAGTGGAAAATTCTTTTTTTGTCTTTCAGATTTAATTTTTTAACCGAAAATAGAACTTTTCCATTTTTTAAGATTGATATTTTTTAGTAAAATTTCGCGTTTTTTTGTTTGTAACAATTTATTTTTTAGTTTGAAATTTCCTTTTTTTTGCGTAATAATGCATCAGTTTCGTGGAAAATTAATTTTTTGTTGAACAGTCATATTTTTTGTTTGAAAATTGAATTTTTTCAAAGAAAATTTGTATTCTGGTTTGAAGGTTCAATAATTTAGATAAACTTTGATTTATTTTTTGAGTGAAAAATCTTTATTTGTTGGAAATTCGTCTTCTTGGTTTTAAAATTCTTTTCTTTTGTTGTATTAATTATATTAATTTTTTATTAAAATATAAACTACGTCACTTTTTTGTTGGAAATTTGTCTTTTTAAGTTGAATATTCAACTATTATGTTAAAAATTCAAGTATTTTGTTGAAAATTCGAGCATTGTGTTAAAGAGTTATCTTTTAAAGTAGAAAAACTTAAATTTTTATATGAAACACTGTAATTCCTGAATATTTCTGAGCTAAAAAATAATTTATATTCAGCCGCTGATATAACCTGAACAATAAAAATATTGTTAAAAATCATAAATTCTTAAATTCTCTTAAATTATTTTAAATTCTCCTAAATTCTGTCATATTCTCGGTTATATAACCTGGACTTCAAATCTCGGGAATTTAAGAACTCTATTCCCAATCGAATGTCCATCGTATTTAGTTAAAAAACACATTTCCTTTTAAAGCTGTTTTTGTCAAGAAAATAATTATTTTACCACGTTATATAAGTTTCAACACACCATAAACTAAAATAAATTTTAGTGAATGCATATAGCAAAATATTTGGTAAAAAAAATGCAAAAAATATGAATTATAGACGACTGTCTTTATTCACTTATCATTTTAAAGTATGCAAAATAATTTTAAAAAAAAATAGTTTTTAAGCACAAATTAAAAGTACTTTAAAAATCCTACCTGGTTTCGCGAGTTCACATTTTGGCCGCATTGAAAAAATAGATGGCGTATTGCAGCGCAGCGGATCCCAATTGTTCTGAAATTTGTATTATTGTTTTTCCAGGTTACGCTTGGTCAGGAGGAGGCAAAAAAATAATTAGAGTCGATGTGACTGCAGACCGGGGTGAAACTTGGCACACAGCAGATTTAGTGGCAGAAGATCCAAAAGCAAAACCAGGTCGATATTATAGCTGGAGTTTGTGGAGTCTAGAATTGCCAGTTGATCCAAAGAAAAAAGAAGTAGAGATCTGGGCAAAAGCTGTCGACTCCTCCTACAATGTACAACCTGAGAGTTTCAAAAACATCTGGAATCTCCGAGGATTTCTTTGCAACGCTTATCACAGAGTCAAGGTTCAATTAAAACGATAGCTCTTGACTATTAAGTGAAAAAATGAAAAGAGATTAATGGTATTTACTCATATTTATAAGGAAATAGTACTTAAATACCTAAAGAGTGAGATCCCGGTAATTAAGGTATGAAATACGTAAAATAGTTCATTTAACCCTGAAAGCCGTAAAATTACTTAAAGAGCAGACTGGGTGTTCGACACCCAAGGGTATTCAAACCTATGCTGTGCCGACGGTATTGGATAGTTTTTTTTACAAGAAAATCAATTAATGATGTTTAATCTATCTAGTTTAAGGAGAAAAAGGTTCCATAACAGTTTTTGAAATATCAAGTAGTTAAAAAAATGCTTTTTGGAAAAAAAATAAAAAAATGACTTCTTTCACTTTAAAATTCGTAACTTTATAAGTTTTTGATAGTATTACTTAAAATTTTACTTGAATACTTCCGAGATACGGCGCTTCAAAAATCAAATTAGTCTTATAGTATTCGCTCCAAAGAAGGTATTTATTCTAAAAAATAAAAGCTTCAATTCAATGAAAAATGAAATACCTTACTTTGCGTAATTAAACGATTTTCTTGATCTTAAACTGAATATAAAAATTATAAGAATCAAAATTATGTGAAAATAACATAGAAAAATAAGTTTTCATAACATTTTTTAATGTGGCACCATATGTTCCATTTTCTTGAATTTGGTACGTTTTGTTAAAGCGCAAACAAGTTTCAGGGTCTTTTACACCCAGAATGCCCTTTAAGGGTTAAATAGATAGATAAGAAACTTTAAATCTAATAATCTAAGATAATTGATACGTAAGCCTCGTAAGTTATCTACATTTGCTACTTTTATATAACTCGTATTTTACAAATCTTATTTAATACTTCATGTAAATATCTATTGGTGTAAATACAAAATCATTTCTATAAAACGCAAACGAATTTAATTCATTATAACTTAAAGATGTTTAGTTAGTTTCGCTAACTCAAGATTCTTGACATAATTTCGAAACATTTATGAAGCAATCGTAGCTTCTCTTTTTATTTCCTCAGTACTTTTTGTATCCTGATTGTTGAAAAAACTAAATAATGTCTCGATACTCACGTCCTCGCGCTTGGGACTAGTTAAATCGTGAAATTCGAAAAGAGGAGACGAGCCTGTTGCTAATTTACCGATTACTATCACAAATGGAAATCCACATTTTCGGGAGTATATTAAACGATTGCCGATCGTCAAATTCGTTCTATCGTCGATGATGAAATCGACGTTTGATTGAGAGAGGATCTCACAAATTCTTTCCACGTGGGGCGAGGCTATTTCTTCTTTACTTCCAGCCTGTAAAAACACATTTGATAAGGCTTCTAAAATTATATTCATTTAAGGGGTCGTCCAAGAACTACGTTACCAATTTTTGACCCCCCTCCCAAAAATGTAGCGTAGCTCAAAATTCTCTCAAAAGGGTGATTTTCACGTAAATTGGGAATGGTGGTCTACCATTTCGCCACCTGGTGCCGAAAACTAGAACTAGAAAGAGTAGGTACAATATTAAAGTTGTACATTAATGTTTGCATACAATTGTTATTACGATTGTTTTGTGAAATATAAAAGAATGATTGAATACTAAAAATAAATCTTCATAAAAAAAACAAATAGTTTTAAATTGAATTTCCATCTTATACAGTGAAAAAACACATGTTTGTCAAATAGGTTTAAAAAAAACACAATTATTTCACTATTTCATATAAGTTTCAAGGAATTTAAGTTGAAATAAACATTAATTATTGTATATAGCGACAAATTTTATACAGATTATGCGAAGAATACGAATAATAGACGATTTAGGGTGGCCGTTTTAATCCAAGAAAAAAATTCCCGGGTTTTTCACGAATCACAAAAATGTTTCATGGTCAATGAAATTTTAAAAATCGAGCTCCAAAGCTAACAATTTTTTCATTTGAATTAATCAAAACTGAGCTGAAAATGAAAGCACTCAAAGAGGAACTTTTGAATTTCAAACTTTTAAAATTGAAGTTTAAAAGTTTTTCAGATCAATAATTTTGTATTCAAATCTGATTCAAATGCTCAATAATTTACACGTATAAAATGGAAGCTACTAATACTTTTAAACTGAACAATTTTTAATTAAATGCAATTTTTCAGCCAAATTAGAAATTTCATAAATTGTAGAGTTCAGAGATTCAGATTCAGTTCTAAAAATATAAATCCACGTTATCATTTTCAATGCTCTAAAGTCTAAATTGAAGAATCAATCAATGAATTTAAAAAAATGTCAAAATTATATAATTTAAAGCAATTTTAAGCCAGAAACATTAAAAATTGAACTATTACATTTTTATTTATAAAATGAACACTTCTTAAATTAAAAGTTAAATTATTTATATTTTAAATCGTTAAAAATCCTTAAAATGCTTCAAAATTTCATGTTTGATAATTTTGTAAATCTTTCTAAATCTTTTTGAATAAATACTCAAAATTATCTTTTCAAAATAAAAGTCATTATTAATTTTCATAGGAAATGTATTTTAATCTTCTGAAGCCATTCAAAATTCTTAAAAATCTTTTTAATTTTTTTTACGAAATCTGCTAAAATCTATATTTTGTTTTAAATTAGGCCGTGGGCTATTCACACCGAAATTTTGTTACTAATAGCCGGATTTTGTCGGCACACGTAGAGACTTTGTTTAAATTATTTCAAATCATTTCAATTGTTATTTATACATCAAAGTTCAACAATTTGACTTACAAATAAAATTCTTTTTGTTAATAGAACATTTAAAATCTAACGCTCAAAATTTAGTTTTTAATATTTTACTATAATTACTGATTTTAAATAAACAGTCAGATATTTCTAAATATTAAGTAATTCTTATTTTTCTTCATTAAAACATTTCAAATTGAATGGTTTAAAAATTGAATATTTTAGACTAAAATAATCTGTGAAATTTAATAAAAGCTTTTAATTATGAATATATTATTTTAAGGTTAATTTAAAATTGAAAACAGTTGATCAAGTTTCAATCAGGCGTTTACATTTGTTTAACTAATAAGAGTTTCCAATTGAAATAGTTTACATAATATTAAACGTCAGAAACTGGAAATTCTAATATTGCGAACTGATTTCGAATCGTCTTGTAAAATGAATTATTATTCACTTTTTAAATCGTGAAGAGAAATTCAATTTTAAAAATCAGTATTAATTTATATTCACAGTTGATCAGCTAAAAATGTTTTTTTTTTTTTAATATAAAATCTTCGATTTAGAACACTTCTAATTTTTAATTGCTTGAGTCTTTAAAATTGTGTTTTAAAATTCTTTAAAATAAAATATACACTTGACAATTAAAATCTAAAATTTAAAATTTGTTAAAGTGGATGATTCTGGAAATGCGCATTTTAAACTGAATGATATCATAATCAACATTTTTATGCGCAAATTAAAATGCATCTTTAAAATCGTAACTATTATTTTTAGTTCAAATTTTTTTGTCACCAGGTGGCGCATCGCAATTTAACCATTCCCAATAGGGGAATAAATTCTCTCAAATAAAACGAGAGTAAAAACCATATTGAATTTAATTTGAATTTCCTTTAAATTCGTTTAATTTGAAATCGAAATATATTTCATTTTCAACAAAATAGTTGAGTTTTCAACCAAAACATTATTTTTTAACCAAATCAGTTGCATTAGCAACCAAATAGTTTAACTTTCAAGATAAACAAAAGGATTTTCAACAATATATTTGAAGTTTCGACAAAATAGTTGAATTTTCAAGCTGAAAAGGCGAGATTTTTCAAAAACTGTGGAATTTTCATCAAAAAAGTTCATTTTCAACGAGGAAAAATGAATTTTCTACCAAGAAATATGAATTTTCAAACCAAAAGGGCGAGTTATTAACAAAATACTTGAATTTTTAAACAAAAAAGATTGTCTACCAATAGAGATCAATTTTCACCCCAAAAAGACGAATCTAAAACAAGAACAAATTAATTTTTAACCAAATGGTTGCATTACCAACCGAATAGTTGAACTTTCAATAAAAAAAACACGAATTCTCAAGAAGGTAATTGAACTTTTAACCAAATAATTAAATTTTAAAGCCAAAAAGACCAGTGTTTTTTTAAACAGATGAATTTTTTACAAAAGTTCATATTCAACAAGGAAAGATGAATTGTCTACCATAAAAAGTGAATATTCAATTCAAAAGAACGAATTGAATTGAATTTGAATTCTCAAACAAAAAAGACGAATTTTTGAGGAAACAGTTGAATTGTCAACCCAAAACAGTTAAATTTTCAACAAAAAATTTCAGTTTTAACCAAGAAAGATGAGTTTTCTACAACAAAAGATGAATTCTCTACCAAAATATAAATTTCTGACCAGTCAAATGAAACAGCAACAAAAAAACGAATTTTCAAGAAAAAAGTTGAATCCTCAATCAAATAGATTAATCTTAATAGAATAAAGTTCTTATAAAAATATTTGAATTCAATTTTCAAATCAATTCAGATATTTGTAACAAAATATATGAATTTTCTACCAGGCAGTTGAATATTTCAACTCATAAAGAATAGATGTTTCACTAGAAATGGAATAGTGACATTTATAGACAAGAAAATTAACTAAAAAAAATGGATTATCATAAAAAAGTTACATTTTCAAACAAAGAGTGAATCTTAAGTAAAATAATTGTTTAAAAGAGTAGTTCAACATTCAACCAAATAGTTCAATATTCAAACAAAAAAGATGAATTTCGAATCGAATAGTTACATTTTCAATAAAAAAACACGAATTTTCAACAAGATATTTGAACTTTTAACTAAATAACTAAATTTTAATGTAAAAAAAAAACAAGTTTTTTCGAAAACAGTTGAATTTTTTACAAAAATTTATTTTCAACAAGGAAAGATGAATTTTCTAATATAAAAAATGAATTTTGAATTCAAAAGAACGAATTTTTAATAAATTAGTTGAATTTTACACCAAAGGATATTTTATAACAATGTAGATGAATTTTCAAACCAAAAAGACGATTTGTCAGCCACAAATTAATTTTTAACCAAAAATTTGCAATAGAAACCAAATTGGAATTAAAGAACACTTGAATTTTTCATAAAAGTGTTCATTTTCAAGCAAGAAAGACAAATTTTCTACCATAAAAAATTAATTTTCTATCCATAAGGAGAAATTTTTAACCAAAATAGTTGAGTTTACGACAATAAATATGACTTTATCGAAATTGTTTAATTTTCACCATACAAATATGCATTTTTAGCCAAATAGTCGAATCAGAAAAGATGAAACTTGAACCAAAAACAGATGAATTTTCGAATTAAAAAGACCAATTTCTGACCAGTAAAATTTAAAAAAAAACGAATTTTCAAGAAAAAAGTTAAATCCTCAATCAAATAGATGCATCTTAATAGAATAAAGCTCTTATAAAAATAGTTGAATTCAATCAAAAAGACGAATTTTTCACCAAATATTTGAATCATCAACCAAAATATGAATTTTAAACAAACAAGATTTTAATTTTCGAACAAAAACAGGAATTTTTAACAAAATACATTGATTCTCTACCTGAAATTTGAATTTTTCAACTCATAAGGAATAGGTGTTCCACCAAAAATGGAAGTCTTATTTTCAGATAAAAAAACGTAATTTTTAACAAAAAAAAGAGAAGGATTATCATCTAAAAAGTAAAATTTGGAACCAAAACGTGAATATTAAGTAAAATTTTCAATTAAAAAAAAAACACGAATTTGTAACAAAATTGTTGAATGCAACTGTCCAAAGGACAAATTATCTACAGAACGGTTAAATTTTCAACATGAAATTTTGATTTATTTAATAAAAAAAATTGATTTTCTACTAAATAGTTAAATATCCATATCAACGTATACATAAAATTTTAATTAAAAAAAAAATCATTTTTAAACAAATAGTTTGATTTTCTAGGAAATTTTAGAATTTTCAAGCCAGAAAGACAAACTTTCTACAAAATAGTTATATTTCCAATTTTAAAATATGATTTTTAAACTGAAATTACGATTCTTCAAAGAAATAAATAAATATTTGTTAAAAAAGAAGTTTTGAAGGCGAATTTTTAATCAAATACATTAATTTTTAACTGTAAAAGATCAATTTCAATTAAAAATGTCAATTTCCAAACAAAAAGATTAATTTTAAACTAGAATTATAAATATTCACAAAGAAATGTAGACTCGGTGCCTACTTTGACTAATTTTTTACCAAAATAGTTGCATTTTTAACAAATCACTTGAATTTTAAACTAGAAAAAATCAATTTTTAAATAAAAATGTCAATTTTCAACCAAACAGATGATTTTTTAACCAAGAAGATTAATTTCTGAAAACGAAATAATTAAATTTTCATCCAAAGCGTTGAATCTGGAACCAAAAAAATTTAATTTTTAATTTCAAACAAGCTTCTAAATTTTTGACAAAAAAAATTACTTTTTAACAAAATAGTTACATTTTTAACAGAATATATTAATTCTTATCTAGAAAAGATCAATTATCAACCAAGAATATAATACTTATATTTTTATTTAAATTAATTAATTGTAAAAAAACGAATTTTCAGCTAAAATTATGAATTTCCACAAAAAATGAATTCGCAAAAAAGGTTTCAACGTTCAATCCACAACATGATTTTTTAACCAAGAATATTAATTTCTGAAAATGAAATAGTTAAATTTTCAGCCAAAGAGATGAATCTTCAACCAAAAAACAATGAATTTTTAACAAAGTAGTTCAACTTTTAATCAAATAGCTGAATTTTTGACCAAAAAATACTAATTTTTAACAAAACAGTTTCATTTTCAACAAAATAATAATAAAAATGTCAACCAAATCCTAGAATTATTAACCAAATGAGATAAATTCCGAACCAAAAATATAATCAAAATTTTAAGAAACTTAAATTAAATTAAAAACGAAATTAAAAATCCTATTTAACGTTCAATAATCAAATTGAGGCAAACTCCTGTTAAAAAAAAAAACAAGAATCCAACAACCAAATTGGGTCCACAACGAACAAACAAAAACAAAACAAAAATCCTATTGTAATCTGAAAAATTAAAAAAAAAAAATAATTTTCGGACAAAAATAAAAAAGATGAAAGATAAATGAGAAGGGCAGCCAACCATATCCCCTTCCTTTTTGTTTTCTTTCTTTCGTCTTTTTTATTTTTATTATCATCAAATTACAATAAAATAACATTCAAATAAAAAATTAAAAAATAAATCAAATTGCATTACCAACGTTTCGGTACCCGTACAGTACTCTTATCAAGGCAAGAAAAATTTAATAGTTTAAATCGTATAAGAATATTGAATACTTGAAGATCCTTTTCTCATTTTTCTTTCCTATTTTTTATTTTTGTCCGAAAATGATTTATTTTTTATTTTTCAGACTACAATAGGATGTTTTTGTTTGTTCGATTAATTCGCGTTCAAGCGAAAAAAAACGGAAATACATTAAATCTTATCTAATTTCGCATTGTTGCTTCCACTGCCCCCCCCCCCCTCCATCCAAAATGGTAACATAGTTTATGGACGACAATGAAATGGAGGTGGAAAAGTGTTGAAACTGACCTTTGGCGGAATTACACAAACAGTGTAAGGTGCCAGAGCAACTGGCCATCTAAGTTCTTGATCCGTTGATAAAACTTCAACTGATGCGGCTATTAAGCGAGTCATTCCGAGACCGTAACATCCCATTGATAAAGGTTTATGTCCGTGACCACTGTGATAAGTTGCATGGAGAGGTTCTGAGTACTTTGTTTCCAAAAGAAATGTATGGCCCACCTATGATTGAAAATAAGGTTCAACTAACATAAAAATGATTTTAAATTAGAGAATTCGAGAAAAATCCATTTTTTCGGGAAATGGAAATTTTTACAGCTCACCTCTATCGTATTATCTTTAACGAGTGAACTTTTACACGAAGGACAAATTGATTCTTCTGTAGCATTCTCATTCACATGATAATCACATTGCGAACAGGAAAGAACAGTGTCTTCGCCAACATCCGTGGAATAATGATACTCGTGAGACATTGAACCTCCAATGATTCCGGTGCTTCCGAGAGCTTGAAATATTTTCATAATCAGATGTTTATTCTTTAATTAAAGAGGGATTAAAAAATGCGGTTTTTTAAAATTTGAAACGTTACAAAACTAGTTCAGGGTGGCCGCAGAACTTCAATTTCTAAATTCTATAACTTCTCCCTGGTAGATTTTTCATTTTCCTTGACTACTGAAATTGTAATTTTGTAACATTTTTAATATAGAATCTTTGATAAATGGAATGAAACAAATTTAAATTTATAAATTATTATTCTCAGCGCTACTTGAAAAAAATTACAAAAAAATTAATAATGTGCATTAATAATTTGACTAATATTCTCTTTGATTAAAAATAAATCAAAAGAATTCGTTTGAATTTGCAAGAATTTCAAGTGAATTTTAAGGAATTCAGGATAAATTCACAAGACTTCAAAACCATTAAAATTAAATGGAATAAAAAATCTGGATATGTGAAATCGCCCCATATGTTTCAAAATTCTTTAAACCCATGTAACTATTTTTTTTAATGAAATTCAAATCCTTAGAAATCACTTTAAGTTGTCTTAATCGCTTGAAAGTGCATTGAAATCTTTTGAAATATCCTCAAATATTTAAAATGCTGCAAAATGTTTTGAATAATCTTTAAACTTTTTAAAGCCATTGAAATAGCCTTAGAATCTTAAAAATACATTAAAAAGTTTTAAATATTTTGAAATTGCATTAAATTATTGAAATCAATTGAAAATTCCTCTTAAGCTTTCAAAATACCCGAAAATAATTCCGAAGCCTTCAAAATCTTTCGAAATCCCTGAAAATGTTTTAAAGGTCTTGAAAATCCCTCTTTGAATTTATAAAGACTCTTTAAAATATTTTAAACAGTTTGAAAACTTTCGAAAATTTTTTAATCTCTTGAATATTCCTTGGAAATTAAAAAAATACCCTTATATATTTAAAAATCCTTTGCAATAACTTGAAAATATTGTAATCTACTAATAATAGCCTAGAATATTTAAAATTCTTTATAATAATTTGATAACCCTTAACATTTTTCAGAGGTCTTGAAAATTCCTCTTTGGATTTTTAAAGACTCTTTAAAATATTTTAAACAGTTTGAAATCTTTTGCAAATTTTTTAATCTCTTGAATATTTCTTGAAAATTAAAAAATACCCTTATATGTTTAAAAATCCTTGACGATAACTTGAAGATATTGTAATCTACTAAAAAAAGCCTAGAATTTTTCAAATTCTTTAAAATCATTTGATAACCCTTGACACTTTGTAAAGGTCTTGACCATTCCTCTTTGAATTTTCAAAGACTCTTTAAAATATTTTAAACAGTTTGAAATCTTTTGAAAATTTTTTAATCTCTTGAATATTCCTTGGAAATTAAAAAAAATAACCTTATATCTTTAAAGATCCTTTGTAATAACTTAAAGATATTGTAATCTACTAAAAATAGCCTAGAAAATTTAAAATTCTTTAAAAACATTTGATAACCCTTTACATTTTTTAATGGTCTTAAAAATTACTCTTTGAATTTTTAAAGACTCTTAAAAATATTTTAAACAGTATGAAATCTTTTGAAAATCTTCGAAAATGTTTAAATCTCTTGAATATTCCTTGGAAATTAAAAAAAAATATATCCTTATATCTTTAAAGATCCTTTGTAATAACCTGAAGATATTGTAATCTACTAAAAAAAGCCTAGAATTTTTCAAATTCTTTAAAATCATTTGATAACCCTTGACATTTTTTAGAGGTCTTGAAAATTCTTCTTTGAATTTTTAAAGGCTCTTTAAAATATTTTAAACAGTTTGAAAACTTTCGAAAATTTTTAAATCTCTTGAATATTCCTTGTAAATTAAAAAAATACCCTTATATCTTTAAAAATCCTTCAAGATAACTTGAAGATATTGTAATCTACTAAAAATAGCCTAGAATATTTAAAATTCTTTAAAATCATTTGATAAACCTTGCCATTTGTTAAAGATCTTGAAAATTCCTCTTTGAATTTTTAAAGACTCTTTAAAATAACTTAAATAGTTTGAAATCTTTTGAAAATATTCGAAAATTTTTAAAGCTCTTGAGTATTCCTTAGAAGTTAAAAAAAAAATCCTTATATCTTTAAAGATCCTTTGTAATAACTTGAAGATATTATAATCTACTAAAAATAGCCTAGAATATTAAAAAAATTTTTAATTCATTCGATAACCATTGACATTTTTTAGTGTTCTTGAAAATTCTGTTCAATTAAAAGAAGAATCTAAAATTTTTCGAATGATTTGAAATCCCTTCAAATTATTAAATATAAAATTGAAAATTCTTTGGAATCTTTTAATGAGGCGACCAGTGTAACGGCTTCAAAAAATCAATTTTTTTGCTTAAATGGAAGCTTGTCATCCCAAAAACATGCTGTAAAAGTTTCAGAGTCGCAAGTACATTCTTTAACCCCTAAAAGACGCCCCACGCGCCTCGCGCTAGCCTGCCGATGCTGCCTTTTTTTCAACATGTAAATCTTTAATCGCGTTTTTCTCGGTTTCATATTTTTCATAATTGGCCGGAAGATAACTCAAAAAGTATTTAACTGATTGAGTTCTCCTTGCATACACATATAGTTGAAATGATTGTCTTTTCTGAGAACGTCTCTGAACTGGAAAACAAATTTTAAACATTTTTTTTTTAATTTCATGTAAATTTTTGGGTAAAAATCAAATTTTTTTAAACGGATGCAATTTGTCAAAAATGATTATTTTAAAACTTTTTTTGGTACACACATGTTCAACATCTGCCCTTATAATTAAAAATGTTATGCATATTTATGACTGAAACAAATTTATTTCTTAGTTCAAAAGTGCCTTAATAAACCATAAAAGTTTTGGAAAGATTCCTTATATTCTTCATCCCCCCAAAAAAATCTCAAAATATACCCTTATTTTTTATGTGTTAGACGGGTCGCCCCACTTAAAATATCCTAAAATCTTTTGAATTCTTCACAATCTTTGGTAATACCTTGAAATATTATGAAAATCTGTCAAAATTTTCGTGAAATCTGAAGTTTCCTGAAATACTGGAAAATGTGTTGAAATAACTTTAGATCTTTTTAAATCCACCAATATATTATTAAAATCCTCGGAAATCTCATAAAACACCTTGGAAGGTTTTAAAAATGTCTCAAAACCTTACAGGACCAATAAGGTTTTTCTATATCTTCCGAAATTCTATCCCTAAAATACTCCAAATCCTTTAAAATCCCTTTAAATTACTGAATTCAATAAAAAATTTCCTAAAATATTTCAAATCCTTCAAAATCTTTTAAAATCCCTCGAAACTTTTTAAAGCCCTGGAACAATGCTTGGAATTTTTAAAACTAACTTAAAATCTTTGAAATCCCTTAGCATCAGTTGAAATTAGTGAAAATTAAATCCCTTCAATTGAAAAAAAATTCAAAATTCCTTAGAATTTTCCAAAATTTTTAAAATCCTTTCAAATTATTGAAATGTATTGAAAATTCCTTGAAATCTTCAAAAAAATACCCTAAAACTTTTTTAAATCATGGTAAATACCTTGAAATATTTGAAATCCTACGAAATTCCTTCTTTGGAAATTCCCAATTCTTGTGAATAAATTCTTTGAACCCTATGCAAGTTTTTTTCAAATCTCTTAAAATCATACAAATTCTTGGATATAAATGAAATTTTTTAACATCTTGAAACTTTTGATCTTTTAAAAATACCTCAAAATTTGTTTAAATCCCCTAAAATACTTCGAATCCTTTAAAATCTCTTTAAATTATTGAATCTAATAAAAAATTTCATAATATATTTTAAATCCTTGGAAATCTTTTGGAATCCCTCGAAACTTTCTAAAGCCCTTGAAAATGACTTGGAATCTTTTACAATTACCTTATAATCTTTCAAATCCTTAAGCATGAATTGAAATTCGTGAAAATTAAATCACTTTCATTTTTAATAAATTTCAAAATTCCTTAGAATTTTCAAAAATATCCTAAGATCTTCGAAATTCTTTTAAATCCTTTCAAATTATTAAAAATACATTGAAAATTTCTTAACATTTTTTAAAATATCCTAAAACTCTTTCAAATCTTAAGGAATACCTTAAAATATTTGAAAATATTTGTAATCCTACCAAATCCCTCAATTCTTGTGAATGAATTCTTTGAAATCCATTAAAATATAATAAAATCCTTCCAAATTACACAAAATTTTTTATGTTTCCTGAAATCCTGGAAAATTTATTGTAAACCTTTAAATATTTTAGTAATCTTTTAAAATAACCTGAAATATTGGAAAGAATTCAATAAAATTCCATAAAATTAAAAAATAAGCTTAAAAGGAATTCTTTACAGAATTTAACTGCGTCTTTTGCCATTTTTTTTTAAATCCCTAACCAACAAAATCCCTGATTTTTCCCTAATTTACAGGTTTTCCTGACCTGCAGCCAACCTGTAGTTAAATCAAAGATTTGAAGCTCACCTTTTGTGAACGGAACCCCAATTTGTTTGAAAATATTTTCGTAGGCTTTGTTAACAATATCATAAGTGATTTTTGCTTCCTCTGGTCCAGCATCAAATGTGTATAAATCTTTCATAATGAATTCCCTGCCTCTTATAAAACCAAGCCGGGGTTTCATTTCGTCCCTCCATTTACTGGATATTTGATAAAGTCTCAAAGGTAGCGATTTTGGAGAGAGAGGTCCCACAATCGATATGAGATCCGTCACTGTTTCTTCGTGAGTCTAAAATCGAAAATATACTTTATAAATTAAACAAGTCAGAGCTTTGAAATTTAACTTTGAAATTTTAGGATTCTTAAAAAATAATACTAAAAAATGCATTAGTATTACGGTTACTTTTTCAGTCACACTTTTTTAACAAAAGAGTTGAATTTTCAAGTCAAAAGGTTTCATTTTCAACAAAAAGTTCATCTTCAACCAAATAGTTGGACTTTAAAAAAAATAATTAAAATTTTAACAAAATATATGAATTTTCAACCAAATGGTGGAATTTTCATACCGAAAATATTAATTGTCTACAAAAAAATTAATTTTAAACTAACTGCTTGATTTTTCTATCATTACAAACCAAAAAGACAAATTTTCAACAAAAGAATTAAATTTCCAAAACAATAGATATTTTTTAATTAAATGGTTGAATTTTTTAACAAAATATTGGAATTATCTACACCAAGAAAACGAATTTGAAACAAAATAATTAAACTTTCAACTGAAATTATGAATCTACAACTAAACAAATAAACTTTTAACAAAGTAGTTCAAGTTTCAATAAAGTTGTTTAATTTTAATTTGCACGAAACCAATTTTGAACAAAATAGATTTGTTTGTTACCAAAAGAGATAAATAAAACAAGCTAGAGCCTAGATTTGAACTTTTGGGATTCTTAAGAATTAATTTTGAAAAATATGTACCACTGTTACAGTTACTTTTTCAGACACATTTTTCAACCAAACAGTTGGTTTTTTAACAAAAAAATGTGAATTTTTTAACGGTAAAAAGGAATCTTTAAACCAAAAGAACACCTTTCAACAAGAGTTGAGTTTTCAAGTCTAACGCATAAATTTTCAACAAAAGTTACTTTTCAATCAAATAGTTGAACTTTCTAGAAAAAAAATATTGAAATTTTTAACCTAAATAGATAAATTCTCAAAGAAATATCTATTAGTTTATATTATTTCAACTAAAAAACATTTTACTTTGAAATAAAACTTAGTTAAATGTAACCAAAAAGACGATTTTTCTTCCGAAAGAGTTGAATTAAAAAAAAAGAAATTTTTTTTATTTTGAACCAAGAAAGAAAAAGATTCCACAAAAATGGTTGAATTTTCAAGCCAAAAAGACTAATTTTCTACTAGACAGTTGCGTTATAAACATGAATTTTCAAGAAAAATGTTAATTTTCAAACAAATAGTTGGACTTTGTTAAAAAATAGTTAAATTTTTAACAAAATACATGAATTTTCAACCATAATTGGTGAAATTTTCATACAGAAAATAGTAATTTTCTACAAAAAAAGGTCATTTTAATCCAACTGCTTGATTTTACTATCATTTTCCTACAACATAGATAATTTTTAACTAAATAGTTGTATTTTTAACAAAGTATTGGAACTATTTAAACAAAAAAAAACGAATTTGAAACAAAATAATTCAACTTTTAACTAAAATTCTGAATCTACAACTAAAGAAATACATTTTTAAGGAAGTAGTTCAAGTTTCAACCAAGTGCTTAAATTTTCATTCAGAAAAGTTAAATTTTCAACAAAATAGTTGAACCATGTACAGAACTTCTTATTTTTTTTACCAAAAGAGATGAATGAAACAAGCTAGAGTCTAGCTTTGAACTTTTGGGATTCTTAAAAACTGATACTTAAAAATATATATCAGTGCTACAGATACTTTTTCAGACACATTTTTCAACCAAACAGTTGGTTTTTTAACAAAAAATGTGGATTTTTTACCGGCAGAAAGGAATTTTCAAAGCAAAAAGAGCACTTTTTAATAAAACAGTTGCATTTTCAAACTGAAAATATTAATTTTCAACAAAAATGTTAATTTCAAACCAAATAGTTGGACTTTAGAAAACGATAATTGAATTTTTTAACTAAATACATGAATTTTAAACAAAATAGTTAATTTTTAACTAAATAGTTATATTTTTAAACAAAATATTGGAACTATCTAAACAAAAAAAAAACGAATTTGAAATGAAATAATTAAACTTTCAACTGAAATTATGAATCTACAACTAAACAAATACATTTTTAAAAACGTTCAAGTTTCAAACAAGTAATTACATTTTCATTCAGAAAAGAAAAATTTTGAACAAAATAGCTGAACCATCTACAGAATTTATTATTCTTTTTTACCAAAAACAATTAATGTATCAGTGTCACGGTTACTTTTTCAGTCACATTTTTCAACCAAACAATTGCTTTTTTAGCAAAAAAAAATATGCTTTTTTGCTGGAAGAAAAGAATTTTCAAATAAAAAAAAAAACATTTTTTAAGAAATTTTTACAAAAAATACATGAATTTTCACCGGAATAGATCAATTCTCAACGAAAAATATAACAGTTGATATTGTCTCAACCAAAAATTATTTTAGTTTGAAATCAAATGCAGTTGATTGTAACTTTAAAAGGAATTTCCTATCAAATGAGTTGAATTTTCTACAACAAAAAAGAGATTTTGTTACGAAAAAAAAAGAAATT
Source organism: Belonocnema kinseyi (assembly GCF_010883055.1). Classification (NCBI taxonomy): domain Eukaryota; kingdom Metazoa; phylum Arthropoda; class Insecta; order Hymenoptera; family Cynipidae; genus Belonocnema; species Belonocnema kinseyi. The sequence goes on from NC_046660.1 coordinate 67,105,122, forward strand.
TTAAAGGAAAAAGCCGATTTTTTAACCAAAAGAGACAAAAATTCCACTAAAATTGTTGAAGTTTAAAAAAAAGATGAATTGTCTACATGATAGTTGTATTGTAAAACCGAAAATATGAATTTTCAACTAAAAAGTTACTTTTCAACTCAATAAAATAGTTTCATTTTTTACAAAATACGTGAATTTTTAACCAAAATAGATCAATTACCAATGGAAAATATAATAGTTGATATTATTTCTACTAAAAAAGATTTTGATTGAAACTAAACACAGTTAACTTCAACGACAAAAAACAGGACTTTTCAACAAAGTAGTTAAATTGTCAACCAAAATAAATTAGATTTTTTTACTAAAAGATAACTTTTAAAACGAAAAAAGAGAATTTTCTGCAAAAAAGTTACATTTTCAAACCAAAAATATGAATTTTTAACAAAACAGTTACTTTTCAAAGAAATAGTTGGACTACCGAAAAAAATAGTTAATTTTTTAATTAAATACATGAATTTGCAACCAAATGGTGGAATTTTCTTACCAAACATGTTAATCATCTACCAAAAATTTTTTTTTTAACCAACTGCTTGATTTTTCTATCATTTTCAAACCAAAAAGATAAATTTTCAAAAGAAGAGTTATATTTCTAAACCAAAAACAACACTTCAACAAGAGTTAAATTTTAAAAAAAATGTTCGTTATTTGTCGTCCAATTACTTGAACTTTATACCACAATAGTGGAATTTTTAACAAAATACATTAATTTTTAAACCAAATAGATTAATTATCAATGAAAGATATAACAGTTGATATTATTTAAACCAACAAATATTTTAATTTAAAATAAAACACAGTTGGATGCAACAAAAAAAAAAGATTTTGTTACAGAAAGAAATCATTTTTAAAAAGAAAAAGCTAAATTTTGACCCAAAAAATTCCACTTAATTTTTGAACTTTCAAGCCAAAAAGACAAATTTCCTACAAAATAGTTACATTTTAAAGCCGAAAAATATGAATTTGCAACAAAAATGTTACTTTTCAACCAAATAGTTGAACTTTCTTCCAAAATAGTTCCATTTTATTACAAAATAGATGAATTCTCTATAAAAAATATAATAGTAGATATTATTTTAACCAAAAAAGATTCTAACTTGAAATGAAGCACAGTTAAATTCAACCAAAAGAAGACGGATTTTAAACAAAATATAGCTGAATCCTCAACCAAAAGAGATTAATTTTCTACCCAACACTGTTCCATAAAATTCTACTAATGGGAAATATACAAAAAAAAAAACACAAAGTAACTTCAAAATAACTTAATTTTAAAGTTCCAAGTTACCGCAAAAATCTTAACGAAGGTACGCTGCAAGTTATATATTTAAGAAAAATATGTATATTATTTTTTAAATTTTTACTCACTGGACTTAAAACATAACTATTGTTATGCCTATCACGAAGCGTGAATAATTCTCGTCCAGCTTGTGTTAATCTATTAGTCTTTTTCCACAATTTTTCCGAAGTCAGGGCAGGGAGAAGAATTTTTTGAGCTCCGGCTTTTAACATTTCTTGGTCGACTATGTCAGTAAGTTTTTCTAAGACTCGTAAACCTAAAGGCAAAAGCGTGTACATTCCAGTACTCGCTTTCCTTATTATTCCAGCATCCACCATGTGCTAAAAAAATTAATTTTATTTAAAACGTTATGAAGATAAGCAAAAATTCTCAGGCAAGACTGATACAAAATCCCAAATTTTAATTTACCTGAACGCTCAACATTTTTTTTTGTATAAAAAACAACCTGACACCTAGGAGATCAATTATGGAAATGAAAAAAGAGGTTTATTTTTAAATTTATTTTAAACACTTTTAATGAAAACAGTCTAAAATTTTAGAAGAGGTCATCCACAAATTACGTGAGACATTTAAAATACATGAATTTTCAATATAACTTTTGAGTTTTCAACTCAAAAAGGTAAATTTTGAGCCAAAAATGAAAAGGTTAAATTTTCAATTAAAGAACAATTCATTTTTAAATGAGAAGAAAGAAATTTGGAAGAATATAGTTAGATTTCAAAATAAAGGGATGAATCTTTAATGAAAAGATGAATTCTCAACGAAAAGTGTTACAGTTGATATTTACATAAAAAATATTTTCATTTTCGATAAAAAAACTGAAATTGAATAAAAAATGCGAATTTTTAACAAATTAATTAAATCCCCAACCAAAAATGAACTTATTGTCAAACCAAAACAAAGAATTTAAAAAAAAAAGTGAATTTTCAAGACGAAAATATGAAGTTTTAACCAATATAATTGAATTATCCCCCGATAAAAGACAAGATAAAAAATATGAATTTTCAACTAAAAAGGGTACATTTTTAAGCAAAAATGAAATAGTTTTATTTTCAGTTTTAAAAATTGTTTTCAACCAAAAAAAGAACAATAAATTTTCAATAAATTGATACATTTTCTACAAAAAAAATAAATGTTATATGAATTCTCTACTAAAAATACAAATTTTCAACAACAAAAAGAACGAACTTTCAACAAAAGAGTTCAGTTTTCAACTAAATAAATGAATTTTTAACCAAACAGTTGAATTTTTGATCAAACCGATGTATTTTTATCCAAGCAGATTAAATTTCTCTCGAAAAGGATCAATTTTCGATCAAAAATAAAGTCGTTAAATTTTCAATTAAAAAAAAAGTAATAATTTTCAATCAAAGAAATGATAATTTAACCAAAAAAATCCATTTTCAAACAAAAAATTTAATCCTTACTTGATACTTACATAAAATTAAAAATATAATTTATAATGCCGAAAACATTCGAATTCAACCAAAAAGACGTGTTTTTAACAAAATAGTAGAAGCCTCAATAAAAGAAATTAATTTTTAACCAAAAACGAATTGACAACAAAGTAATTAAATTTTCAACTATAACAGATAAATTTTCCACCTAAAACAGTATAATTAAATTTTAATTAAACAAAAAAATGAATTTGCAACCAAGGAAATACATTTTTTCACCGAAAATGTACGTTTTCGAACAAAAATATTAATTTTTAACAAATACATTAATTTTAAAAAAAGTTGATTTTTCAATTGAAGAAGATAAAATTTTTGCCAAACAGGTGGAATAGTTAAACATTCAGTTAAAGACATTTATTATTAACCAAGGAAATGAATTTTTCCCTAAATAGTTACATTTTTAATCAAACAGATGTGTTTTTAATCAATCAGGTTAAATTTTTCTCGAAAAGGATCAATTTTCGATAAAAAATTAAGTAGTTAAATTTTCAGTTACAAAAAAAAATAATTTTCAATTACAGAAATTAATATTCAACCAAAAAGATAAATTTACAAACAAGAAGATCAATTCTAACGAAAAATGCAATGCATACTTGATATTTCCATCAAATTAAAAATATATTTTAATACCAAAAATCTTCGAATTCAACCAAAAAGAAGTATTTTTAACAAAATAGTTCTACTTCAAAGTAGTTCAGTTTTTCAAAAATTGTTCTCAGCCTAAAAAAGAGAACAATACATTTTCAACAAATTGATACATTTTCTAGCAAAGAAATAAATGTTGTATGAATTCTCTACTAAAAATACAAATTTTAAACAAGAAAAAAACACGAATTTTCAACAGAATAGTTCAGTTTTCAACTAAAGAAATGGATTTGTAACCAAACAGTTAAATTTTTAACCAATCGGATGTATTTCTAACCAAGCAGATTAAATTTCTATCAGAAAGGATCAATTTTCGATCTAAATTATATCGTTAAATTTTCAGTTGAAAAAATATATATTTCAAATTAAAAAAAATGAATTCTAACTTGATATTTCCATAAAATTAAAAATATAATTTATAATACCAAAAATATTCGAATCCAACCAAAAAGACGTATTTTTAACAAAATAGTTAAAGCCTCTATCAAAGAAATTAAGTTTTAACCAAAAATGCATTGACAAGAAAGTAATTGAATTTCCACCTCAAACAGATACATTTTCAACCTAAAACAGTATGGTTCAATTTTCAGTAAAAAAAATAATTTGCAACCAAGGAAATAAATTTTTCCACCGAAGAGATACGTTTTCCACCAAAAATATTAATTAAAAAAAATGAGCTTTCAATTGAAGAAGATACAATTTTAACCTAACATGTGGAATAATTGATCTATTATTAACGAAAGAAATTAATTTTTCCCCCAAAATATAAATTTTCAGCCATGAATATTAATTTTCTACAAAGAAAGATAAATTTTTAACAAATATAATAATATTTAACCAAATAGTAAAGTTTTCAGTTGAAGAAGGTACATTTTTAATGAAACATTAAATAACAGAATTTTCAGTAAAAAAAGATATATATTTTTCAGCCAAAGAATTGAATTCTCCACCAAAAAGATAAATTTTCCACTAAAAATATTAATTTTTAACAAACACATTAATTTGTAGCCAAATATTTGAGCTTTTAACTGAAGAAGATACATTTTTAACAAAACAATAAATAGTTAAATTTTCAGCTAAGAAATTAATTTTACATCAAACAGAAAACTTTTCAACTAAGAATATTAATTTGCTACCAAAAATATCAATTTTGAATAAAGTTTTAATTTCGATTATGTAATTGAATTTTCAAATAATAAAGATAAATTCTCAACGAAAAATAAAATACATAGTTGATATTTGAATGAAAATAAATTTTTATTTTAAATTAGAAATAATTGTATTCAACCAAAAAAGATCATTTTTCAACAAAATAGTTGAATCCTCAACAAAAACAACTTAATTTAAACCAAACAGTTGGGATTTTCAACGCAAAAAGATCAAATTTCTACCAAATGGTTGAATTTTTCAACCCAAAAAATAATTTTTCACCTAGATCAAATTTTTAACAAATATACGTATTTTCAACCAAATAGTTGAGTTTTCAACTGAAGAAGAAACATTTTCAACAAAACATGGAATAGCTCATTTTTCAGGTAAAAGAATTAATGTTCAACAAAAAACATTTAGTTGAATCCTCAACCAAAACACATTAATTTTCAAACCAAAAGGAAAACAAAATAGTAATTAGAATTTTGAGATTTGAAAGGCCCCATGAAAGATAATATTATTAATTTTATACAATTTATAATATATCTTTTAATATTATCAATATTCTTATTACGGTTTTAGGTTATGAAAATCCAATATTTTAATACTCACTTTATAACTTTTTGAAACGTCGGCTTTCACCGGTGCATCTTTCGGTGCAATATTCACCGGCTGAAAAATTTGAGAGCACCTGCCCATGTTATTTATCACTTTTCTTGACATTTTGAAATAAATATTTGATTAAATAACATTCAAATATTATTCAAATTATCACGCCGAACGTGCTGAAGTAGCAGACAGAAAAAACGTGAAAAAATATCAGCTGATTGGTCGTTGCGCATAAATGACTGCGCATCGCCAGCATGTCAAAAAAAATTAGAGACTGATGTTTTTAGTTTGTATTGGCCGTGGTTTGACAGATACGCAGGTTTTAGGTTATTTACATTGAATTTATTAATTATTATGTCTGTGTTTCGCAAGAAAAAATAGACTAGCAAACAAGAATGCGTCAGGAATCCTCTTTTCATTATGAATTCAAATAAAAATGTCCATGGAGTAATCTGGGGTAAATTTCTAATTCTATTGTAATAAAAAAAGAGGACGAGAGGAATTCGCTAAAATGGAACAAAAAGGTGAAATTCTTGATATTCCTACTGGGAAAATCCAGGAAGTGAACTTCTTGGACGATCCGCCAATTTTGGACGTTAATCACGGTGAGAAATTATTAGAAATATTGTTTTTGTTTTATTCCTATAAAAGTCAATAAAGTTTTTGTAATTTGTGACATATTCTAGCTGTTCGATGTTATTTTCTAATTATTTTTTTATCCAAAGATATACACAGCTGCTAATCTTTTTTTTTTTTCATTCCTAAATTTCTAATTGTGATCTATTAAAGAATTTATTAATCTTTTCATCGGTAAATCGATTGGAGAACAGTGCATTCTTCAAAATAAAATATATTGATTGTTTTGTGTAATTTATTTATATTTTTCCAAATAAAATGAATTGATTACTTTGTGTGTAAAAATTGTTCACGGTGATTGAAATTAAATAATTCGATCTCTTAAAACAGAAAATGTTTTTATTTGAGCTAATGAAAACTGAATTGCAAATTAAAGCAATCAAAGTGGAGCTCTCTTGACTTTTCAGCTTTTAAAATGAAAGCTTAAAATTTGTTTAATTCAAACGTTCAATAATTTACACTTCTAAAATGGAAGATTTTAATACTCTAATTGAAGAATTTCAAATTAAATGACATTTAATAACAAAATTTGTAACGTTTTTAATAATAATAATAACTATATATACTATAATAACTATAATTTAGTAGAAAATTGAAAATTAAAAGTTCATCCCTGTAACTTAAAAGTTGAAAATACCAAATTTGCCGCCCCTCCCTCCCATTTCACTTAATACAATTTAAAAAAAAAACCTCTTCCAATTCAGAAAAAGTTAAAACCAAAATTTTCTCCCTTCCAACTCGATAAAAATATAAAAAACAAAAAAATGTTCCTCTTTCAATCCAGAAAACAAATTGAAAATCGAAATTTCTTTCTTTCCACCTCAATAAAAATGTTGAAAATAAAAAAGAGCCCTTCAAATTCAGAAACAAAATAAATAAATAAAATTTCGTCCCTACATACTCTATAAAAATATGAAAAATGTCCCTCTTATTCAGAAGAAATTGAAACTAAAATTTCTTCCCTTCTATCTCGATAGAAATCTTTAAAAAAATGTCCATCTTTTCATTTGGAAAAAAAATTGAAAATCAAAGTTTCCCCCCTTCCACCTCTTTAAGAAATGCTAAACATAAAATATTACCCTATTCCCTTTCAGAAAATTAAAATTTCCCATCTTCTTTTATTAGAAATTTAACTATTTGGTTGAAAGTTCATCTCTTATGGTAGCATATTAATCTTTTTCGTGACTAATTTATCTTTTTGGTTAAAAATTGAGCTATGCGTTATAAGATTAAAAATACCTTTAAAAAATTGAATATTTGGTTCAAATTAATGTATTTTGTTAAAATTTAATTTTTGGTAGATAAAAATGTATTTCCTGTGTTGAAGATTTAACTATTTTGTTAAAAATTCGATTCTTTTTTGTTGGAAATTAATTTTTTTTTCTACTAAAAATATTTATTTGTTTGAAAACTTGTCTTTTTTGAATCGCAAACTCAACATTTTTGCAGGAAATTGATATATTTGTCTTAAAAATTCCACATTTAAAAAGAGATTTTTTTCTTTATGGGCTGAAAAATCTGTCTTGGTTGAAATGTAACTCTTTTGTTGAAAATTCCTTGTTTTGGTTTAAAAATTAGTCTATTTTGGATAAAGATTCAATTTCAACCAAGTGGTTGAAAAAGAATTTTTTTGCTTAGTTCATTTATAATTCATTTTTTAAACAAAAATTCATCACTATGGTTAAAACATTAACTGTTTTGTTGAAAATTTGTTTATTCTTGGTGGAAAATTCCATGTTTTTAACTGGAAATTTATTTATTCAATTTTTTGTTGAAAATGCATATTTTTTAGTTAATAATTCACTTATATGGTTTTTAAAAATTCGTTTTTGTTTGTAAGAAATTAATCTTTTTGGTGGAAAATTAAACTATTTGGTTGAAATTTGTATTTTGGTATTTTAAATTTGTATTTTACTTATGTATTATGTAATTTTTTATATTGACATTATTGATCTTCTTGTTGTAAGGTTCTTTTTGTGCCTAAAAAATAATTGAGAACGGTTAAGGAAAATGAAAAATTGGTCAGAGATAATAAGGGAAAGTCATGTAATTTTGAAATTGGGCTTTCGCGGGAACTTTGTACAAATCTTAAAAACAAAAATGTGCCTTTTCCAAATTAGATAGAATTTAAAATCGAAATTGAAATAAATAGAAACATTAAAAATAAGAAATAACACTCTTCCAATTTAGAAACAAATATTAGAAATAAAAAGCCCCCCCCCCCCCCCCCCCCCCCCCTTCGACGCAATAAAAATCCGTGATAGAAAAAATGTCCTCTTTCAATTCAGAAAAAAATAATGAAAAAATGTCTCTCTTCCAACTCTTTAAAAATTTTGAAAATAATAAACTTCCCTCTTCCAATTCAGAAAATCAATAACAAAAATTTTCTCCCTTGCAATCCTGGTAAAAATGATAAAAACAAAAAAAGTAGCTCTTCCAATTCAGAAAAAATTGAAAACCAAATTCCCTCAATAAAATCAATGAAAATTAGAAAAATTAAAAATCATGCTTCTTTCAATTATTAAAATATTAACCCTTAAACGGCCAAAACGCCACTACCGGTACACTGCTTTTCAACGGCCAATAACTAAGACTATTCGACACTAGAAAAAATTGAGACACATATATTTTTATTGCTTAAGATCTCCTCTTTCCGACAGTGCCAATGAAATTCCTCAAAAAATTTTTTTATTATCCCAAAATGCAGTTTAAACAAGAAAAAAAAACGTGATTTTTCGTGCCTATTTTTTTTGTGAACCATTTTCCAAAGCTTTTCGAGTCAGTAATTAACCTGGAATCTCACTAACGGGTGGAATAAA
>NC_046660.1:67113878-67141272 GCF_010883055.1 Belonocnema kinseyi
ACGCTTCGAAAAAATTCAGGCGTATTTCTTGGCTGATTACAAGAACTTTTTATTCTTGATGATTTTTCCGAAAAGCGCATCGTTTATTGTAAAAAAATTCATAAATTTTTTCACAAAAATTTTGCCATTAAGACGCCATTTTGAAAATACTAAAAGGAAAAATCGATCTTTGAACCATGTATTCTGAAAGTTTAGACATTTATTCCACCGGTTAGTGAGATTCCAGGTTAATTACAGACTCGAAAAGCTTTGGAAAATGGTTCACAAAAAAAATAGGCACGAAAAATCACGTTTTTTTTTTGTTTAAACTGCATTTTGGGATAATAAATAAATTTTTTGAAGAATTTCATTGGCACCGTCGGAAAGAGGAGATCTTAAGCAATAAAAATATATGTTTCTCAATTTTTTCTAGTGTCGTATAGTCTTAGTTCTTGGCCGTTGAAAAGCAGTGTCCCGGTAGTGGCGTTTTGGCCGTTTAAGGGTTAAAACCAAAATTTCCTTGATTACAGCTCGATAAAAATCTATAAAACATCAACTTTCCTCTGCCAATTTAACGAAAATTAAAAAATAAAATCTCCTGGTATCAAACTTAATAAAAATGTTAAAAATACAACACTTTCTCGCCTTCATCTCAACAAAAGTTGGCCAGCAAGCCAAAAAATGAACGTTTATCAATTCGGGAAGAAATTAAATACCAAAATTTCTTCTCTTTTAAAATTTAAATGGGCAAATTCAAACTTTTTTATATATACATCCTTCCAAGTTGAATTATTCTGATTGAAAGTCGTTTCAAGTTAATAATTGATCTATTGTTATTCATAAATAAAATTTCAACACTTTCACTTACAAATTTGAAAAATTGTGCAAGAAATAATTAAAATTGTTTAGTTTTGATTATTTTACTTTTAATTTCTCATCATAAATAAACATTAAATACTGTTGAATATTAAAAAACTTGTTCTTTGTTTAATACAAAAAGTTAAAATTGAATGGATTAAAAATTGAATAATCTAGTCTTAAACAATATTTGAGTAGGATTTAAAATGTTATAAAGTCGGTTAATTATTAATATGTTTATTTGATAAATTAATTTCTATTAATAGTTTATAAAGTTTCAGTTGTAAATTTAAATTGGTTTAACTTAACAAGACTTTAGAAATGGAGCAGATCAATTTATTAAATCATTAATTTATATTGACAGTTGATAAATTTAAAACGTTTATTATCTAAAATTTTTAAATCCAAAAGCTTTTAATTGTTAATTATGGGTCTGAAAAGGAATACTTAAAGTGGACTATTTTTAAAATAAACTATTTTATAATTACGCATTGTAAACTAAATGATTTCACCATCGAAAAAGTTAATAATGTAACCTAATCCAAAAAAGTTGAAATCCAACTAATTTTAAATTGCATTATATCATGCAATATGAAATCTCTAAAATTTCTGGTCAAAAAATAAATTTGCTATTAAATAGAAAAGGTTTTCCCGGTCCAGTGGCCACCCTGTTATTCCTTAAAATAAAATATATTTATTTTGTTTGTATTTTATTTACTTTTGTAACAAACATACTAAGCAAATTCATTTTTCAATTTTTCAAATTAAGAATTTTTCTTGATTCTTATTTTTTTCAGGAGACTTCCAGTCTCAAGAAAATCTTGAAGACGTTATAACTGATGAAGAAGTGAATGAAACGATATTTAAAAAGTCTAACTCCTCTCTACTTAATTCGCTATTTGAGGAAAGTAAAAGTCCTGAAAACATTAATATTTCTTCTTCCATGAATATGGTTACTTCTGAAACTTTAAATGTAGAAGACTGCTTAAATTTACAACATCCTGATCAAAAATTGAAAGATTTCGACAACAGAATGAGCAGTCATGACACAAATACTTTTCAGGAATCTCCCGACTATCCAACAAATAATTCGCCTAAAAAATCGCATTCCAATATCGAAGATAACTCTCATCAACCTTCAGAAAAGTCCATTAACAATCATTCCCAAGAGACTTTTAAAAATGAAGTAGCAAATTTACCTAGCGAAAGAAAAAATCAGAGCATTCCCTCAAGGAATACCCAACCTACTTTGGCAGAGGATAGCAAACTCGTAAAGATTTCACTGCCAACGAATCCGATTAATTTAATGCAGACAAATACGCAGTTTCTGAACAAAAGTCGTAATTTTTTCAACTTCATTACAGAGAAATCTACTAATATTATGGAAAAAACGATGTTGCCACAGCACATTGCTGGTCGCTACAATTCTATTATAAAACTGGCCGATCCTGGTGTAAAAAAGGCTATAGAAGATTCATGTACAAGTTCGGAATCTTCTTCAACGGATCTAACTTCTAGTTCTGAAACCGATTTGGCTAAAATTCCGAGAACCACAGACGAACCTCCGCAGTTTAGCACAGTTAAATTTAAAGATGAATCAGGATTCTATGATTTTGAAACTGAGAAATCTGTGAGTGAACCGAGAGGAAACTGTTTCTCTGATAGAGAACCAAATACAGAGACTGCTCATAATTTGGATTTGAGGTTTGAGCCAAGTGGAGACGAGAAGAGCTCTTTTTCAAATGATTTTGCAGATAAAATTTCTCTTGATGCAAAATCAAATGGAGTTCTTAATCCGTATAACATTAGATCTTCGGAATCTTTGGATAATAGTCCAAGGCCAGCTTCAGAAGAGGATTCGGAAGCTGATAGTTCTTATCGAGAAGGCTCGATTGATTCTGCGATTTCGAAAAGTCCTAATAATGGATTGCACAATCATCCGACCTATTTGTCACTTTTAAGAGATTATGCATTAATGAAGAAGGAAAATGAGAAATTTGTTGAGAGGATTGCGAAGTTGGAGGAACGGAATCAGCGTCTCGAAGTGGAGAAAATTGGAGAATCGCAGAAGGAAGAGATTGCGACTTTGGAAAAAACTGTCAGTCGCTTGACCAATGAATTGAAGACTGCTTTCTCGAATCAAGAATCGATGAGTAAAGTATATGCTGCTGCTAATAAGGAACGAGAGAGTATGGTCATGAAATATGCGGTCAGCGAGAAGCAGCTGATAGATGCACAAAGGTAATATGAAAAATCACAATAAATATCACAATAATCGTTTTTTTTTAATAGAAAAATATCTGTCAAAAAATGTGTTTTTTCACTATATAAGATGTACGTTCCACCTAAAGCCCTCTGTTTACGGTAAAGACTTATTTTTAATACCCGGCAAATACTTTAAACTCCGCAAAAAAATTGTTAGAACACTTTTAGGCACAAATTAAAATGCATCTTTAAAATCGTACCTATTTTTTCTAGTTAGAATTTTTCTCGCCAGGTGGCGCATTGCATTTTAACCATCCCCAATTAGTGTTCTGAGCCGGTTATATTACTTTGAGAACGATAACGAGAATGAGAATAGTACCAAGAATATAACTGAGAAATAAATTCTCTGAGAATTTACTAGTATGAGAATCTCAGAATTTATTTTAATTAATAGAAAATTGTATTTTTTCATTAACTTTTCGATTGAAAATTCAACTCTTTTTTTGAAAGTTTGTCTTTTTGATCTTAAATTTTACCTGCTTTAGCGTTGAAAAATTAACTGAAATATTTTCTGGATGGAAGTTCCACTTATAAAAAAAATTTGTTTTTTATTACAAATTCATCTGTTTTAGTACAAAATTGATCTTCTTTAAATAAAAATGTAATTATTTGGTAGAGAGTTTACTTATTTTGTTAAAAATTCATCCTTTTTGGTTGAAATAATTCGTCTTTTTCGATTAAAAATTCAATTTTTTTTGTAGAAACTTATTTTTTTGTTACAAAAATTCAATTTTTGATGTTTCTGAGTTAACTGGAATCTTTCTTGAATAATAACTCAACTTTTTTTGTAATAAAAAATTCTTCTGCTTTAAGATAAATTTCATATTTTTTGATAAAAATGCAACTATTTGTTAGAGAATTCAACAATTTTGTTGAAAAGTCATCATTTTTGGTTAAAAATTCATCTTTTTGGATTGAAAATTCAATTTTTTTTTATAGAAAATTATTTCTTGTTAACAAATTTATAATTTGATGGTGAAAATTCGACTAAAATCTTTTTCAACAGAAAATTCAACTATTTTTTTGAAAATTTATCTTTTTGATTTAAAACTTCATCTGTTATAGAAGTAATTTCATTTTTTGTATGAAAATGCAACTTTTTGGTTAAAAATCGTTATTTTTTGCTTGATAATTCAACTAATTTGTTTAAAACATTTGGTTGAATCGCTTTGTTAAGAAATCACTTTTTTTGTTAAAGATTTATATTTTAAGTTGAAAAGTTATCTCGTTGGTTAAAAATTTAATTATCTTGAGATAAATGAATTAAGTAAAATATTAACTACTTGGGTCAAAGTTAAACTACATTGTGAAATTTTTTTATTGAAGTCTAAAGTCTGGTTGAAAATTTAACTGTTTAGTGGAAAACAATTTTTTTTTGTTTTGTTTAGAATTCATTTTTTAACAGAAAATGGAACTTTTCAATTTTTTAAGATTGATATTTTTTAGGTAAAAATTCGCGATTTTTTTGTAAACAATTTATTTTTTTAGTTTGAAATTTCCTTTTTTTGCGTAAAAATGCATCAGTTTCGTGTAAAATTAATTTTTTGTTGAACAGTCATATTTTTTGTTTGAAAATTGAATTTTTATTAAAAAAAATTGTTTTCTGGTTTGGAGGTTCAATAATTTAGATAAACTTTCATTTATTTTTTGAGTGAAAAATCTTTATTTGTTAGAAATTCGTCTTTTTGGTTTTAAAATTCTTTTCTTTTGTTGTATAAATTGCATTCCTTTTTATTAAAATAGAAGCTATGACACTTTGACATTGGTAATTTGTCTTTTTAGGTTGAATATGTAACTATTATGTTAAAAATTCAAGTATTTTGTTATAGAGTAATCTTTTAAAGTAGAAAAAACTTTTTTTTTGTTTGAAGTAAATTAATACATTTGAAAATGTTGTATTTATGTATGAAACACTGTAATTCCTGAATATCTTTGAGCTAGAAAATAATTTACATTCAACCGCTGATATAACATAAACAATAAAAGTATTGTTAAAAATCAGAAATTCTTTCAAATTCTCCTAAATTTTGTCATATTCTCGGTTATATAACCTGAACTTAAATTCTCGGGTTTGCCTTATTTATAATTTTATAAATAGCTCATAAATTAGGAATCAATTAACTACGTTCAGCAGTTCTAAATTTGGGGAATTGAAATATTTGTGGGAATTTAATAATTTGTTTGTTTTATAAATCGGTTCTTAAATTCGGCGAATTTTAGTATCATATATTTTTAAATTCGGGATTATATTTTTTGTCAATTAAAAATCTGGTCGTTATTTGAAATTTGGGAAATTTCATAATTCGGTAAGAATATATGTTTTCGGACATTTTTCCTTCATTTGTGTATCTGTTATTCATTTTTAAATTAGTTTTTATAAGTTCTGAGCCTTATGTAATATCTGAATTAAAATATTACCCTCTTCTAATTCAGCAAAGAATATTAAAAATAAAAAGTTCCACCTTGCACTCGATAAAAATCCTTTTAAAAAAATGTCGTCTTAATTAAAAAAAAAAAAAAAACTTAATTTGTTCCTTCCAACTAGATAAAAATTTTATAATAAAAAACCATCCTTTTTCCTAATCATATAATATTAACAACTAAAATTACCCCCTCTATAACAACTTTTGTTAGGAATTGAGTTTTTTAGTTGAAAATTAAAAAAATTTGGTTGCAAATTCAGTGAATCTCATTGATTGAAAATTCAACTATTTGGTTCAAAATTAATATATTTTGTTGAAATAGCAATATTTTTACTTGGAATTTTAGGAACTAAAATCATTTAAAATTGAATTTAAGATAACCCCACATTAATTTTATTTAAAATAATTTATTCCTCTATTTTTTTTTAAATCTCCTTATTTCCCTGCGTTTTTACAGAATTTTCAAAAGGTGTCTATTCTGAAATTAAAAATATTTTAGGTCCTGAATATAGTTGGCCCTTTTACTTTTTAGTGGGTATTTAATTTCGTTTAATATGAATTAGGAAATAAGATATAATTTATAAAGAAAGTAGATCTCTTATTTTCATTAAATTAAATCATTCACAGAGGAAAAGAAGTAGCTGAACGAAGACTCAAAGAAATCTCCAAAGAGCACGAATTGTTACAAAGTAAATTGAGACAATCTCAAGGAGAACGAACGAGAATTTGCAACATTTTGGACAACAAATGCACGGAACTAGTTGATCTTCAAAAACAGGTAGATCGTCTAAAAGAAGACATAAACATGAAAGAAGTAAAGTTAAAATGGAGTCAAACTAAACTCAAAACTGAAATGGACCTGCAAAAGGAAACCCAACAAAAACTAGAAGCCGCAACGGTAAATATATTAAGCTCATTTTCATCAAAATAATTGAATTTTCAACAGAAAAAAGATTAATTAAAAAAAAAAATTGTCAAGCAAACAGTAGCATTAACAACCAAATAGATGAACTTTTCAGTGAAAGAGGCGAGTTTCTAAAAAAATATATAAAAATTTAGCGAAACAATAACATTTTCAAGACTGAAAGTCGAATTTTTTTAAAGACAGTTGAATTTTTAACAAAAAATTTACTTTTCAACTAAAAAATTTTTAATTTTTAACTAAGAATGATCATTTTTCTAGCATGACTTTTAACAGTTGAATTTTCATTTTAAAAAATTTCATCTTCAACTCAGAAAGTTAAATTTTTAACATAAAAGACCATTTAAAAACAAATAGTTGAATTTTTAACGAAAAAGTTGAAGACACAACAAACAAGATTAGTTTTCTACCCAAAAAAATAACTTTTGAACAAAAGACATGAATTTTCTACCACATAATTCAATTTTCAACTTATACAATATACAGAATAAAGTTTTAACCAAAAATGGAATTACATTTTCAGATAAAAGCTCTGATAACAGAAAATAACTTTGAACAAAAAAGAAACGAATTTCAAACAAAGTTTTTAAATTTTTAACTAAAAAGATTAGTTTTCGACCAAGGGGATTAAAATATGATTTTTATCAAAAAAAATTGTGTTATACAACATAACAATTTCATTATCCTTCTTATTATATGATTTAAAAATCAATTAATTTCTTGCAAAATAGTTTGCTGACTTTTATCGACTTCCGCAATTTATAATATATGTGAAAAAACCGTGGGTTTTACAAAGAAAGTTAATTTTTTTATAAACCGGAAGAAATCACGAGTGCATAAAAGTGCATTGTAAACCTAAATTTAAGAAATTCAAATTAAATTAAAATCCAAATTAAAAATCCTATTTAATTTCCAATAATGAAATTGATGCAAACTCCTGAAAAAAATCCAACAACCAAATATGGACCACAACGAACAAACAAAAAATGCTCCTACTGCAATCTGAAAAAAATTTTGTTTTAAATTTCGGACAAAAATAAAAATAAAATAATTGAATTATTAATAATAGTTGAATTTTAAACTGTAATTGTGAATCCTTAATAAAAAAAAAGTTAATTTTTTTAAAATTATTTCAACTTTAAGTCGATTAATCAACTTTTCAACAAAAAATAATGAATTCTAAAAAAATGTAACAGTTGATACTTCAACCTAACAATTGAATTTTTAATCAAAAAGGATAAACTTTCAACAATGAAGATTAAATGTTTACCAAGAAAGACGAATTTTCAACAAATTAAGTTAATTTCAATAAAAATAGTTAACTTTTTAATCAAAAAAGAGTTTTAACAATAAAAAATTTGTTTTAAACAAAGTAGTTGAATTTTTGACGAAAAGAGATGACTTTTGAACAATATAGTTGGATTTTCAACAAAATAATTTTTTGTTACAAAATAATAGAATTTTCAACCAAACCAGATGAATTCCGAGCCAAAAATGGCCTTTTAAATAAAAATTAAATAAGATTAAGCTATCTTAAATCTATTCTAACCCTTACTTAACACACTTCTGCTGTCTGACGTACTTTAACACTGTTTTTTTTACCCCTACGGAAAAACTGTTATAAAAACTTAACGGTTGTGTATTTTGACCTGCCAATTTTTTCATAGCTTCTTTAGATCTCACTTCCCAAAGAAATATTGGACTCATAAAAAAAATAATTCAAGTATACCAAAAATATTATTTAAAAAAAATCTGTCCAAACATTCTCATGGCGCGCTGCGCGCACGGCTCGCCAGTTTGAGCGCGCCTAGGGCGCGCGACGGTTGAATATCGCGCTTCGCGCTCGGATATTTATTCTTTGCATTTGGAATGCTTAAAAAAAGCTTTATGAAAAATATCTCTTTTAGATGGCAGTATTTATATGCGTCTTCATATTCTGAATTGTCTACTTAATTAAGTATAGTCAAAGATTAAGTTTCTCAAAACTCTGTAGGCTTTTATGTACACATTCTCATCATGACACTCGCGCTGCGCGCTCTATTTCCGGCAGACATTTGTAAACAGGTTTTGTTGAATTCTTTTTCTCGTAACTTTCGTCGTTTTTCCACACATTTATTTTTTTTCAATGTTATTTTTTACGAATAAAACAAAAAGTACGCGTCCTATCAAAAAGTGATTTTAAACGAAATTGTAGATTTTTGAAGAAAATCCAAAAATGTATTATAATTATCGTGTAGGGCTTTCAAAAAGAAATGTTTTTCTTCTCTGACTTTTTTTCATATCGTGCGTTTTTTAGCTTCAAATTTTGATTTTCGGATAAATTATTTGTTCTTTTTAATACTATAAATATCCGTGCATTTAATTTTCAAATTCAGAAAACAAGTGGTCTCAAAAATGTTCAAAATGCGCTCACTTTTTGAATTTTTATCAAAAATGGCTGGTTCACGAACTCGTCCTTTCTTTTAGAACCCAAAAAAAGTGTGCCAAAGATGGATTCAATTCGTTAATTTTTTCGAGAGTTATCGTGTTTACGGGCGGACAGACTGACAGACAGACGCCATCGTAAAAATCTGATTTTCGGATTCAGGGAGTCTCGAAACGTGGAGATCTGTTGAAAAACTGTGATGTCAAATTTCCGACAATTCTAATACTTTCTCAATCATAAATGATGAGAATGTAAAAACATGTATTTATGGAAAATTGTAGAAAAAAGTTTTCAACAAATAATTTGTTGATAACAAATTTTTTTTGTATATTTTCTAATATTGGAATATCTTTAAATAATGCTTTTTTATGTAACTTTAGCTATTTCAACTATTTTCCTGTTATTGACGAGCACCGGGAATGTCAAATAGGAAAAAGCCCATTTTTTCGTCATATTTGTTTATTTATTAAAAAATTGAAAATTCAAGTGAAAAATCACTTCGAAATCTTATTAGCTTATTTTCCATATCTTTTTTTTGTCGAAATCGGTGAAGGTTTGTGGGCTGTACGTTATTCTGAACCAAACAAGTAATTTTTTTCCCCTATATGCGTTATTTGGCTTAAAGTGTTCATTTTACTGTGTTTTTTTGGAATTTTGTAAATGGTATAACTGTGGTAAATTTTGCTTTTATCAAAAAAAGTCATGAGTATAAATTGTTTGTCTTTTCGAATACTATAAACATCCGTAGAGAAAAATTTTTAATTTTGAAAAAAGTGGTCTCAAAAATATTCAAAATGTGCTCACTTTTTGAATATTTATCCAAAATGGCCTTCCAGTGAACTCGACTTTCATTTGAAGATATTAAAAGAATTTACGAAAGGAAAATTCAATCAGTCAATTCTTTGGAAAGTTATCGTGCTAACAAAAAAACCATCCACGGACGGACAGACAGACGCATTGGTAAAAAACTGTTTTTCGGATTCAGGGGGTCTCAAAGCGTGGACATTTGACAAAAACGGAGCCCCCCCCTTCGTTTTTGTTTATTCATGACAAATTAATTAATTCATTCCCCTCCCCCCGGTATGAATTAATTAATTTGTCATGAATAATGTTTCGGTAATTCTGTTGTTTTTTTTCGAATCGTGAAAAGTAGCAATAAGAACATTTTAAAAAAAGTAAATTTTTTGAAAACCCACACATGAGACGAATAATAAAATTAAAAAACATTGGTTGTGATGAGAATGTGCCCGCGCAGAGGGCTGATTCTTTTATTGTTAATATCGTTTTTCACAATCAAAACACAAAATAAGCATGCTATCAAAAAGTGATTTAAATCAAATTTGTAGATATTTTTAAAATGCATAACTTTTGTCTAGCCATCTTTTCACCTATTTTGCACAGTTTAACCGCAAAGTGTAATTTTTGAGTTTCCATTATTTTTTGATGCTGTCAAAATTTGAATTTTCAAAAAAATTAAAAAAAGTTGTTAAAACTGTCTCGTAGGCATTAAAAAAGAAATATTTTTCTTCTCTTGACTTTTTTCCATATCGGGCGTTATTTGGCTAAAAAGGTTGATTTTCAAGTGTTTTTTGAAATGTTGTAAATGCTATTATTCTGGTAAATTTTGGTTTTATAGAAAAAAATCGTAAGGATAAATTGTTCCTCTGATTGAATACTATGAATATCCGTGCAGACAATATTTGAATTTTAAAAAAAAGTGGTCTCAAAAATTTTCAAAATACGCTCACTTTTTGAATTTTCACCCAAAATGCTTGGCTAACGAACTCGACTTTCCTTTGAAGATAGTACAAGAATTTACCAAAGGAAAATCTAATCAGTCAATTCTTTTGAAAGTTATCGTGCTAACAAAAAAACCATCCACAGACAGACAGACACATTCGTCAAAACCTGTTTTTCGGATTCATGGGGTCTCAAAACGTGGACATTTGACAAAAACGGGAGGGGGGGGGGGGGGGGGGGGGGGGGGGGGGGTCAAATTTTACACAAATCTAATACCTTCTCTTGATGAGAATGTAAAAAAGTGGGTAAAATTGCGTTTTTTGCCAAAAAAATCTCAACTTATCCAATTTTGGATAAAAATCGCAAAAAATTTAAGTGAGTTTGCTCAAGATGTAGCACTATAAGAAAAAAAATACAATATTAGTGGTCCTTCAAAAAAGGTATTTTATTTTGGAAATTGAATGGAGGAATTTCGCGGAAAAAAACATTTTTTTATTTCAATTGAAAAACATCAAATCTTTATTTCTACTGGCTAAAATATTATAAATTTGATCTGAAAATTAGAAAAAAAAAACATTGAAACTGGTAAACGAACCATTACGTTTATACCAATCTTCAGTTTCCTACGCAATCTTCGCACATGCACAACTGCTTCATCCATTTCGTCATATTTGGGAAGCTCGTCGCATATGCGTCGAGAGCGTAAATTATAAGCCATCTAGAATATCAAATACAATATTAGATATTGTAAAAAAAAATTACAGCATCAAATCATTTATCATACCTACTGTTTTGTGCACTTAGACTCAAATTCACCGAAAAAAACACCAGCAACTCCAAGTTGATATGCTTAACCTTACTTGACACACTGGGGTACAGGCTACCCCAGCCGATTTCAGACAAGCACTGAGAAAGTACTGGCGTTCTAAATGTGACGCCACCAACTGTAAGGCATAGTAGTATTCTCCAACTAATGCCGGATGGCGTTGGTTACCCGATTCTAACGAGTTTGAGTACACAAAATTAACTTGGAAATATTCTGGGGTGTTGTGTACCCTAGTGTGTCCGGCAAAGGTTAAACCCCAGATAATTTATGAACTACATTTTTTCAGGCCAAAATAAACGAAATGAAGGAAGAGTGCGATCTAATTCGCCGAGAAACTCAAGATTCAATGCGCAAGTTTCAACAATCTGAGGAAAACAAGGCTGTTACGTTAGACCAGCAATTGAAGGAACAACAGGCACGATTAATTTTAGAGCGACACGTGACAGAAGACAAAGAAATGTCGAGGCTTCAGTTGCAAAAGGAAGTGGAAACTTTCAAACAGAGGCAACAGGCCTTGATTGAAGAAAACAATACACTCAGTTTGAAAATTCAAGATTTAGAAAAAAGCAGGCTATCCTACGAAAGCAATCTGAGTAATTTGAAATCGATTGCTGATCACCGTCAGAGAGAAATTGTCGATTTGGTCGCTAGAGTTTCTCAGCTGGAGACTCTGAAGGTTCAGTTAAAACAGTAAGTATATTAGTAATATTTAATAATAGTTAAAAATAAAATAATTAAAAATCAGAGTGGCCACCAACCCGGGAGAACCGGGAGAAAGCCTGGAGATTTCACGTATTTTATAATGTGCACATTTTGTAATTTTTTTAAGTTCCCAACTAGAAATTATATAATGTGTAAAGTGTTTAGAATAATTAAACTTTAAAGGTTTACAACATCTAAATTTTATATTACAGGCCTTGATAGTCAGTTTTGAATTTAATAAATTTTGATGTAAATATAAAGCAATTTTTGATTGAAAAGCATGAAACTATACATTTAAAAAAAATGAAATCATATAACAATATTGGCTTTTATTCTTAATCTTAATTTTTAATTTTATATTTAAGATCTTAAAATTCTCCGATTCTCAGTTGAAAATTTAAACAAATAAGTCATTTCAAATTGAAAAATATTTTATAATCAAAAATTTCTAGAATGAATGATAATTCTAAAGGGAGATTTGAAATAAAAAAATAATTAAAAATTAAGTTTAAAATAGAAAAACGATGAAATTTAATCTATCTGAAATTGATGCATCAGTAAAAGGACACTTTTGGTAATTGTAAGTGGTTACAATTTTAGATTTCTGAATTTTTATTAACTACATTTTTAATTTCTTTCCTTTTTTAGGTTTTAATTTTCAATTAAAGTTAAATTGGTTAAATTTTGGAAAGTATTATTAGCAATTTGAAAATTATTAATTTTAATCGCTTTGAATTAAAATGATTCAAATTTAAAAGTCTTCAATCTTTAATTATTTATTTTGAACGTTTCTAATTATGAAGAAAACAATTTCAATTACTCTTAATTTTAATCCATACAGTTTCCAAAACTGGAATCTTAAATATACCATTTTTAACGTTTTGACATTGTCATATTTTTAAATGTTAATCTAAGATCATTCTAATTTCGTGATTATCCAAATCAAATTACAATTCTTTAATTTTTAGGGCTTCAACTTAGAAATTATACAATTCAACTCCTTTTTCTAATTAAATTGTCCAAAATCGTTGGTATATTCTTTTAAATTTCAAGAGCTTGCAATTCAAAATTATTCATTATTAACTATTATTTCAAAAATATTAAAAACCTTATATTAAAAAATTGGTTTAATAATGGATTTTTAAATTTGTATATTTTCATGTTAGTAAATAGAAATTCAGAGACAGGAACGCGCGGTTTGCGCGTGCGCGTTGCTAGATAAAACGCTTATCTGTACTTTCCTTTATTAGACACAACAATTTCATTATCCTTCTTATTATATGATTAAAAATCAATTAAATTCTTGCAAAATAGTTTGCTGACTTTTATCGACTTCCGCAATTTATAATATATGTGAAAAAACCGTGGGTTTTGCAAAGAAAGTTAATTTTTTTATGAACCGAGAGAAATCACGAATAATCACCGGGAGAACCGGGAGAAAGCCGGGAGACAAAAATTAAAAAAAAGAGTGGCCACCCTGAAAATATATATCTAAAATAATAAAATAATAAAGTAGTTTATAATAATAATTAATAATAGGCTTAGTACGTTTCCTGATGATACTTTTGATCACAGTTTGTGAATTTATCTCAAATGCGAACTGAATTAATGGAACTTAAGAAGAAAATCCAACTATTTGTGGCCAAAAATTACTTTTGAAGATTACTTTTATTGAAAATTATTATTTTTTTTTAAGAATCGTTGTAGTTGAGAAGTCATCTCTTTGATGGAAATTTTAAACCTTTTGTTAAAAAATCGTGTTTTTTTTTCTTGTTAAAAATTGATGTTTTAATTTGAAAATTGATCATGCATAGTTGTTAGAAAATTAATCTGTTCTTGTTGAGCATTCAACTATTTTATTCAAAATTCATATTTTTTGTTGTTTTTAATGACTCAACATTTTAACCAACGCAATATTTTTTGGCAAAAAAATTCAACTATTTGGTGGAAAGAGTCCAGTCAAATTAGACTTTTTTCCAGAAAAAATTTATAAAGTTTAGATATCTATCTTACCTTGGTTTGCATGGCGTCATAATTACATATCAAAAGAGTTTCCATCCGGCTGGCGGGTGGAAACACCCTTAAAGCTAACGAAAAACCCCCGAAATTCGGTTTTTGCTATCCTTTCGAAAAGGGTGCATCTAACAACAAAAATAGTTCAGTACAACAAATATTATATAAAATTCTGAACAAGAAGGGATATGTGCATTTATGTTGTGTAATTCTCCGAAATCCTTTAATTTTCTGAATTCTCTAAATTCCTGAAATTCTTTGAATTCTATGAATTAATCGAATTACCTAAATGTTCCGATAACCCTGAGAATCTATTTGTTGCTTGAATATCCTGAATACCTAAAATATTCGAAATTCTCTGAAACCTTTTAATTTCCTGAATACATCAAATTCTTTGAATGCTTATGATCCTCCGATTTCTGTTATTATTCTAAATTCCTAAAATTCTCCGAACTCCGTTAATATTCTGAATTTCTTAAATTTCGTGAATTTTTTTAATCCTCCGAATTCCTTGAATATTCTGATATCCTGAAATTCTTTGAATTCTATATTCCTTGAATATGACAAATTCGTTGAAGATTCGAAATTCTACAAAATCCTTTAATTTCCCGAATTCCTGAAATTCTTTGAATCCTCCGATTTCTTTGAATATTCTGAATTCCTGAAATTCTTCGAATTCCTTTAATATTCTGAATTTCTTAAATTTGACGAATTCTGTGAATACCCCGAATTCCTGGAATATTCTGATATCCTGAAATTCTTTTAATTGTCTTAATGCTCCGATTTCTTTGAATATTTTGAATTCCTGAAATTCTTTGAATCCATTAATATTCTGAATTTTTTCAATTTGATGAATTCTTTGAATCTACCGAATTCCTCGAATATTCTGAATTTGTGCAATTCTTTAAAATCCGTTAATATTCTAAATTTTTTAAATTTAACGAATTCTCTGAATCTCCCAAATTCCTAGAATATTCTGAATACCTGGAATTCTTTCAATTCTGTAAATTACTGGAATCACCCAAATATCCCGATAACCCTGAGAATCTATTTGTTTCTTAAGTATCCTGAATTCCTTGAATATTCGGAATTCTATGAAATCATTTGATTTCCGGAATTCCTAAAATTCTCTAAATCCTCCAATTTCTTTGAATATTTTCAATCCCTGAAATTCTTCGAACTTCTTTAATATTCTGCATTTGTATAATTTTTGGAATTCCTGAAATTCTTTGAATTCTATGAATTACTGAAATTACCCAAATGTTTGGATGGCCCTGACAATCTATGTGTTCTTTGAATATCCTAAATTCCTTGAATATTCGAAATTCTCTGAAGTCCTTTAATTTCCTGAATTCCTCAAACTCTTTCAATTCTCCGATTTGTTTCAATATTCTGAGTCCCTGAAATTCTTCGAACTGCTTTAATATGCTGCATTTGTATAATTTTTTGAATTCTCTGAATTCCTTAAATTCTTTGAATTCTATGAATTACTGGAATTACCGAAATGTTCGGATAACCCTGGCAACCTATTTGTCCCTTGAATATCCTGAATTCCTTGAGTATTCGGAATTCTCTGAAATCCTTTAATTTCCTGAATTCCTAAAATTCTTTGAAATCCTTTATTATTCTGCATCTTTATAATTTTTTGAATTCTCTGAATTCCTGAAATACTTTAAATTATATGAACTACTTGAATGACCCAAGTCTTCGGATAACTCTGAGAATCTATTTGTTCCTTGAATATTCGGAATTCTCCGAAATACTTTAATTTGGCGAATTCCTTCAATATTCTGCATTTTTATAATATTGTAAATTCCCTGAATCCCCTGAATTCCTAGAATATTCTGAATTCCTGAAATTCTTTGAATTTTATGAATTACTTGAATATTGAGAATTCTCTGGATCCCTAGAATTCCTTAAATTATCTGAAATACCTGCAATTATCCGAATTGCCTAAAATATTTTAATATCATGAACTCCTTCAATATACAGTTCTCCAAATTTTCTGAATTTTTGAAAAATTCTGAAGTCTCTAAAATCTCTAAACCACTTCTATTCATCTTAATTAATTGAATATTCTGAATTCTGCGAAAGCTCTTAATTTCTAGAATTCTTCTTAAACATCTGCATTGTTTTGAATGACTTGGAATTTAGGAAATTCTCAGAATTCAGAAAATTCCATGAATTCGAGAAATCACACGAATTTAAGGAATCTATAAGATTAGGGGAGGTCCACGAATTCAGGGAATTTCAAGGATTTCAAAATAATACAAAGAATGTTAGCATTACATGTGATTTAAAAGAATGAAAAGAGTGTAAAATGTAAAGAATAATAAAAATTCAAAATAATAAAACATTCAAATCCCGAAATGCATTAAAAACTGAATGTTTTTGAGGTGTTTTTTTTTAATTTTCCAAGAACCTTACAACTTTAATATGTGGAAAAATAAAACATTTTGTGCACGAAAAATAAAACCATGCCTCTTAAACTATTTTTTTAAAAGTAATTTAACTGTAGAATTTTAAATTACGTTAAGACTAAATAGCAATAATATGTACCAAGTACTTTTCCTGACATCCCTAGAAATAAAAAAAAATCGTTTCAGTCAAGAGCAATGTCTTGCCTCAACGGAAGCGGAAGTCGAGCGCCTTCGACAAACGAACCAAGAACTCCAAATGGATATGGATTCATGTCGACAGCGAGAATCTCACATGCTCGACTTCACTCAAAAACTAACTGATAAAAATGTACGACTTCAGTCTGAATTCACTGCAATCGAGGCGAAAAATCAGCGCCTGGAACACGAACAAGGTCCCTTGCACGAACGCATTGCTGAGCTCGTGGCTAAAGTTAAATCGTTGGAGGAAAACCTCGTTTTGGAAAAGAAGAAAAGAATCGAAGATTGTGAAATTCTCGCGAAGCATGTGGCTGAGCAGACACAACTTATTCAAAATCTGACGCAAAAGCTGGAAGACAGCGAGGGAGAGAATGCCGTTCTGAAGAGGAAACATCAACTCTCTCTCAAAGAAATGACCAGAGAATTGCAGCATTGTAGAAAAAGATTAGAGGCTTTCGAAACTGCATCGCCTGGAGGTTCTCTGGACCCGACTTCCAGGACTGGATCAAGTACATCCCTGAATACAGGTCCAAATTTTATATTTTTTTCTATATTACTGTCGAGAATAATCAATTAAACTTTTTTTTTTAATTTCAAATTGTTTTGTTCTGTTTATTTAAGATTTTAAAATAAAAATGTTACAAGAGGAAAAGAACGGTGAAAAGGAAGTTTTCGGCCACCCTGAGATAATATTCTTGTCAGTAATTTATTTGCCTTGTATTTATATTTCCTTTTTCAGTTGCTTCCTCCTGGCGATTATATCTTTAGTTTAAAACGTTATTGTTTGGTTGTAAATTGAATAATTTTCTAGAACAGTAATTCTTTTTGTTCATTACTCAACTTTAATGTAGAAAATTCTTCTTTTCGGGTTGAAAATTCAACTATTTTTATATAAAATTAATTTTTTTTGTTGAAAATTCAAATTTTGATGTCAAAAATTCAACTGAAACCTTTTTTGGTTGAGAATTCAACTTTTTCTTTAATCGCCTTTTTGTTTTAATAATTCATCTCTTTTGTCATTTATTTAAAATTAAAATTTTCTTTTCATGAAATATCTACTATTACATTATTCGTTGAGAATTTACATTTTTGGTTGAAAATTCAATTATTTGGTTGAAAGTCGAACTACTTTGTTAAAAATTAATGTTCTTGGTTCATCATTTTATTTGAAGCCCCCCTTTTCATTCAAAATTTAACTTCTTGGTTAAAAAATATTTTTTCCATTATCTTTTTTATCTGAAAATTTAACTTTTGTGTTTGATTTAAAATCTATCTTTTTCAGTTGGAAAATCAACTATTTGGTTTAAAAGTTGTCTTTTTAGTAGACAATTATTCTTTGTGTTTAGAAATTTATCTTTTTGGTTAAATTCTTTTTTTTTCTTTAAAAATTAATTTGTTTTAAACATTCAATTTATTGTTAGAAAATTATCTCTTTCATATAAACTTAATCTTCTTTATTTATTTTTTTAAATTGAAAATTCAACTATTTTGTTGATAATTCATTTCTTTGGTTGAAAATTGAACTATTTTGTTTAGAATAAAACTATTTTTATATAAAATCAACTTTTATGTTGAAAATTCCACTGAAATATTTTTTGGTTGAAATTCAACAATTTTGTTGAAAAGTAATCTTTTTGGTCTAAAAAATCGCCTTTTTTTGATAGAAATTTCACTTTTCTTGATAAAAAAATCCAACTTTCAAGTAAAAACTGGTTCTAGA
Organism: Belonocnema kinseyi; assembly: GCF_010883055.1. Taxonomy (NCBI): domain Eukaryota; kingdom Metazoa; phylum Arthropoda; class Insecta; order Hymenoptera; family Cynipidae; genus Belonocnema; species Belonocnema kinseyi. Next base: position 67,132,370 of record NC_046660.1, read on the forward strand.
GGAAAATCATTCTTTTTCAGTTGAGGATTCAACTTTTTTATTTGGAAACTTTTATTTAAAATTAAAATGTTTTTTGCTTGAAATATCTAGTATTACATCATTTATTGAAAATTCACCTTATTGGAAGAAAATTTATATTTGAGCGTTGAAAATTCAACTGTTTTGTTCTTTCTTCACTGAAAAATCATTATTTATTGAAAATTCGTCTTCTTAGTTAGAAAATTAAGCTTCTGGATTGAAAGTTGAACTTTGTTATAAAGTAATTCTTTAGGTTGTAGATTTATCATTTTATTTGAAAATTTATTTGTTTGCTTATAAATTAAACTATTTTGTTGAAAATTCTCATCTTTTTGGTATAAAATTAATATTTGCGCGTTTATACTTCAAATTTTTTGTAGAAAATTAGTTGTTTTTTTTTTTTGGTTAAAAGTTAAATTATTTTGTTAGATAATCTTTTTTTTTGTTGAGATTTGTCATTTTAGTTGAAAATTCATATCTTTGGTTGAAAAATCGACTATTTTGTTGAAAAATTGTTTATTTTTTGGATAAAAATTCAACTATTTTCTTAGAAATTCATGTATTTTGTAGAAAATTCATTTTATTAAATAAAGTTAATATTTACGGGTTGAAAGTTGAATTACTTTGTAAAAAATTAGATTTTTTTTGGTTGCAGATTCATTGTTTTGGTTGAAAATTTGACTAATTTGTTTAAAATTATTTTTTTATCGAAAATTTAAGTTTACAATCTTTGGTTGAAAATTTATATGTTTTATTTGAAAATTCACGTACTTTGTTGAAAATTCGTATATTTTTGTTAAATTTAATCTTTTTGATTGTAAATTTTTCTTTTTGTTTGAAAGTTTATCTTTGTAGTTGGAAAATTCAACTTTTTCAGTTGAAATTTGATTATTGTTTGAACTTTTGTTGAAAATTAGTTTATTTTGCTTTAAGGTCATCTTTTTTGGTCGAAAAATTAACTTTTTTGTTAAAACTTTTCCCTTTTGAATTAAAAATTAATATTTTATGATAAAAGTCATCTTTTTTGGTTTTAATAAATAAATGAATTTGAAATGTTTTATTCCGCTAATAATAGATTTGATGTATAAAATGTTACAAGAATAAAATTCAAGTCTTTCATTATTTTTCAATGGTCAGGGAAAATATAAACTTGGTCAAGGAGAAATCAGGGAAAAGTGAAGGAATTTTAAAATTAAATTTTTCAGTCATCCTGATTATTAATTTTGTGATTGTTTTATTAATAATCTAATTTTTAAACAGGTGAAACAATAAACGGTGCCTTGTCAGACCACAGCAACTGTGTCGAGCATTCAATTAATTCTGTAGATAGGCAATCCTTAATAGATAAAATAATCAAGATGCAGAAGATCAACGTGAAAAAAGCAGAGAAGATAGATTTCATGGAAGAACACGTGAAGTCGCTGGTCGAAGAATTACAGAAGAAAACTAAAATCATTCAGAACTATATTCTAGTCGAAAATTTCGATGCCATGAGCAACAATGAAAGAGACAAAAATAAGGTATTACATTTCTTTAAATAATTACTCTAATTCTAGAAACTGGAAACTGAAAATAAGTGTAGTAGCTAAAAATCACGATAGATTATAAAACATTTATAATATGAACACTTATTGGTATTATTTTCTATAATAACATACAAATTTTACTCTCTCCACGCAAGCATATCAAGAGCAAACGAAATGCAGTAAGTTACTATTTTTCATAAGTATCAGAAGTGTGAAAATATTTTAAATCATTTCTTGTAATTTCGTTTAAAGTACGTAGTTCTTATAAGAATTAAAAAAAGAAACAAGAATCTAACGATCAAATTTGGGGTGCCAAAAATCAGATGTCTGAATAAATAATTTTTCTATGATTTTAAGAATCAAAATAATATTACTGATGATGCCATTTCAAACAAAAACATTAGTTTTAATAAAAAATTTGGTGAAATTACAAAAAATGTTTATTTTAACTTTTTTTGCAATTTAATTTTTATTCTATCGCCTACCTAAATTTTTGAGAAAACGGTTGGATTTTTATAAAATAATGATGACTTACATATTTTTTGTGGGTAAAAATTCTCTACAACTTACTGTTTCCAATTTTGAAAGTAAATTTTTTGAGGATGAAATTCTTTTAAAAAATGTTGTTTGTAAGATATTTTTAAACAAATAACCATGTTTTATGATTATTTACTTATTTTCAAAATTAAAAATCTTAGTTGTATGGAATGTGTTAATAAATTTCATTCTCAACAAAATAGTTGAATTTTCAACCAAAAAAGATTTTCTACCAAAAGAGATGAACTTTCAAACGAATAGTTAAATTTTCAACTAAATAGTCGAATTTTTTAACAACAAAAATTAATCTAAACCAAAAACAACTTCATTTATTTTTTCACCAAAAATATTAATTTAATCACCAAAAATATCAAATTTTCACAATTTTTTTACGAAAACAGATAAATTCTAAACAAAATACTTTAATTTTGAATCAAATAGTTAAATTTTTATCCAAAGAGGTGAATCTTTAAAAAAAAAATGTTGTAAGGAAGTTGTTCAAGCTTAAACCAAGTAGTTGAATTTTCTACCAAAAAAATTAAATTTCAACCAATTAGTCAGATTTTGCACCAAAAAGATTAATTTTCTACCAGAAAAATACGACTTTTCAAGGAAATACCTAAGTTCTCTACAAAATAGTTGAAGTTTGAACCCGAAAAATAAAATTTTAAACAGAAAGTTAATTTACTACCAAGTAGTTAAATTTTAAACTAGAAACGAAACATTTTTAACCAATTAGAAAATGTTTTACACACAAAAATTCATTTTCCACCAAGTTTCTGCCATAAAAGACGAATTTTAAACTAAATACCTGGATTTTGAATCAAATAGTTATACTTTCAACCAAAGAAGTAAATCTTAAATAAAGGAATTTTTAGCAGCATAGTTCAATTTTAAACCAAGCAGTTGAATTTTCAGCCAAAAGAATAGTAATTTTTAACCAAGTAGTTCTGTTTTCAACAAAAAATACGACAACAAAGTAGTTGAATTTTACAACCAAAAACTATTAATTTTTAATCAAATAATAAATTTTTCACGCAAAAAAATGAGTTTTCCACCAAGTTTCTACTCACAGAAGAATTTTGAACCAAATAGTTATGCTTGATTTTTGACAAAACAGATGTACTTTCAACTTCGAAAATATAAATTTTCAACCAAAAATCAAATTTCCATCAAGAAGTTAAATTTTCAAATAAATAGTTCAATTTTTAACGAAATTTATATTTTTTAATGCGTTATGTCACATTTTGCCCCCCCCCCCCCCCCCCCCCCCCCCCACGTCAAAAACGTCAAAAATTCTGTTCGCCAAAACCCTCCCCTAGAATTGTGACTTAGTTTTTGAACTGCCTCTAAGAAAAAAATCAAATACAAAAACTATTGTTAAAATAATTATTTTTTGTAAATTTTAAACTTTTTCCATACAAAATAATGATTTTTATTTCATAAGATATGACTGATAGTATCATCTCATTTTTTTAAGTTAAAGAAAACTCTTTTTACCAGAGACCCGAGTTATGGCACGACACAACTACATTAAATGTTCTTGTTTAAGATTAAAAAATTAATTTGTTTTTAAATTTAAATGGAGACATTGGATTGTGTTGTCCAAATTTGATGATTAGATTCTTCTTTTGTTCTTAATTTCTAAGAATTACGTTATTAAACTCGAATAGAATGAAAGAGAAATTATTTGAATGGCCTGGAGCTAAAATAAGCTGGATGATCAGTTATAAAAATAATTAATTCATAAAAAAGAATCAGCTTTTGAATCTGCAGTTAGAAACCTAATCAAAAATTCTTAAACAGGCTGAATTGGCGAGATACGGAGGAATAATGGCTTCAGTCTACAATCACAAAGTTTCGGATGACCATATGACACTCGAACTTTCCCTCGAGATAAATCAAAAATTGCAATCAGTATTGGAAGACACTTTATTGAAAAATATCACTCTCAAAGTAAGAAAACTTCAATTTCTCTTCATGAAACTAGAATTTAAAATACAATATTCAATTTTATAATTGCCCTTTTCATTTTTGAAGGACAATATCGACACTTTGGGAGAAGAGATCGCGAAACTGACTATGCAAATTCAGCAAAGGCAAAATGCAAAATAGAAAGGAATTTTTCAGAAATACGTAATCTGCGATTTACCAAACGTAGTATTATTATTATCGAGGGTGCTGGAATTGTACTTAAATCGAAATGCTCACGATTATTTTTCTAATATGAAAAATATAAAAAGAATGAAGAGAATGGTTTCTAAAACAAGAAACGTGTTTGTGAGCTGAAAGAACAATTATTTTAGTTCGTTGGGGTAAAAAGGTTTGAAACTTAATTGCCATTTGATTCTTTAATTTATGAACTTTAAAATTCGGTGTTTTGTATATTTTAGAGAGAAGATTAGAATATCTTTTTATAACTTTTATTATATTCATTCTTAGATTATTTACTTGTCTCTAGTCACAATATTTATCCATTAACTCTGACAATTCAACAAAGTTGAATAATTTCCCTATTTTAAACTACAAAAATAAAATCTGTCTTATTTTTGTAATTTATATGAAATTTTTAATTAATCAAATAAAACAGGATCATATGCCAAAATGTTATATCTTCCATTTATAGTTTTATTTGATTTTTAAAGGTTTAATCGTGAATACGTTCTTTGAACTATTGTAAATAATTGTCGTACCCCATAAATTCGTATTTAAATAGAAGTATGTAAAAAAGACGTATCTGCCAATACAAAATGTATCAAACGGAATAAAAAGTATATAAATGTATCATTCATAATTTTTGATTGTTATTTAAAACAAATTCCAGAATTTTTAAGTAAATAATTTTTTATTATTTTACGTAACGGAAGCACTTTAAAATCTACACGAACATTTTTAAAAAACTCTAATTTTCATTTAAAGGACCGGTTCTCAGATTGTCTTTCACTAATTACTTGTACTCGATGTCGGAAAATAAAAAAAAGTTTGAACTTAATTTTCTTATCAGACAACTTCAACAAACTACAAACAAACAAACTCTTATTTTTTTGGAAAAATGTCAAAAGTCAGCAAAGTTACGAATTATTGAAACTTTTCTTCACTTTCGGAATTATAATTTAAAAGCTTTTTAGGTAGTTTATTAGCAGAAAATATAACGGATATTGGTAAAAACGCAGTTTTCCGATAACGATATTAAAGAAAATTATTATTTTTTTATTTGTCTATAGCTTTCAGATTGCGTGGGTCAACAAAGCGCAGCTGCCTGATAAGAATATTGATTTGAAACTTTCTCTGGTATTGTCCGACATCAAGTACAAGTAATTATTTACAGAAAACTTGATAAGGGATCATCCATGTACTACGTTAATAATTGTGGGTAATTTTGTACCCCCCTCCCTTCCCCAGTTGACAACCGTTGATTTGGGTATGACCCCTCCCAGCGAAAGTAACGTATTTTTTAGGTGAAACCCGATTTTACGTTTATACAGTTAAACTTTTAATTTAAAAAAAAATTAATTATAAAAAAACGAATGTTCTACCAAATAGCTGATTTTTTTACTAGATTATTGAACTTTCAAGGAAAAATAAATAATTTTGTATACAAAAAAATTGAATTATCATATAAAAAATATGAAATTTGGATCAAAAGGTTAATTTTATACCAATAAAGACGAATTCTCAACAAAATACAAGAACTCTCAACCCAAAAATTGAATTTTCAACTAATTTAGTTCTTAAAAAAAAGCGAATTTTCAACTAAAACCGATACATTTTTAAACTAATAGAAAATTTTTTAAGCAAAAAATTTAATTTTTCAACAAGTTTCTACGAAAACAGACGAATTTTGAATGAAATAGGTATACTTTCAAACAAAGAGGTAATTTCTAAATAAAAGAATTTTGAACAGTGTTCAATTATTAATCCGAAAAGTATAATTTTAAACAAAACAGTTAATTTACAACAATGTAATTGAATTTTTAACCAAAAACTATTAATTTTAAATCAAATAGTAAATTTTTCACACATCTGGGTATTATTCACTTGTTAAACTTCGAAAGGTAAATTTTTAATCAAAAAAGTAAAAATTTCAATTAAAAAAAAATTAGTATAAAAAACGAATTTTCTACCAAATAGTTGATTTTTTTTACTAAATTATTGAACTTTCGTGACCAAATAACGAGTTTTCTATACAAAACAATTAAATTATTACCAAGAAGTTGAATTTTTAGCAAAAAAAAATAATTGTTAACCAAGTAGTTCAGGTTTCTACCAAAAATACGAATTTTCTACAAAATAGTTAAATTATCAACCCGATAAGTATAATTTTTAACAGAATAGTTAATTTACAACAAAGTACTTGAATTTTCAACAAAAAACGATTAATTTTTAACCAAATAGTAAATTTTTAACGCGTTCAGGTATTATTCAATTGTTAAACTTTGAAAGGTACATTTTTAATCAAAAATCGAATAGTTATACTTGTAATTAGACAAAAAAAAGTTTGGTAAAAAACGAATTTTCTACCAAATAGTTAATTTTTTTACTAAATTATTGAACTTTCAAGACAAAATAACGAATATTCTATGAAAAACAATTGAATTATCAAATCAAAAATATGAAATTTGATCAAAAAATTAATTTTATACCAAAAAAGGAGAATTCACAACAATATACAAGAACTCTCAACACAAAAGTTGAATTTTCAACTAATTTAGATCTTTGAAAAAAAAACGAATTTTTAACCAAAACCGATATATTTTTTAAACTAATAGAAAATTTGTTAAACAAAAAAATTAATTTTCCAACATGTTTCTACTAAAACTTACAAATTTTGAACAAAATACTAGAATTTTGAATGAAATGGGTATACTTTCAACCACAGAAGTAAATCTTAAATAAAGGGATTTTGAACAGTGTAGTTTAGCTTTAAACCAAGAAGTTGAATTTTCAGCAAAAAAATAAATAAATGTTTAACCAAGTAGTTCAGTTTTCCACAAAAAATAAGTATTTTCCAAAGAATGCCGACATTGTCTACAAAATAGTTCAATTATTAATCCGAAAAGTGAAGGAAACAGTTCATTTACAAAAATCTAGTTGAACTTGAAACCAAAAACGATTAATTTTTAACCGAATAGTAAATTTTTCACACATCCCGGTATTATTCAATTGTTAAACTTCGAAAGGTAAATTTTTTATAAAAATCAAATAGTTAAACTTTTAGTTAAAAAAAAATTATTATAAAAAACCAATTTTCTACAAAACTGTGGATTTTTGTACTAAATTATTTAACTTTCAAGAAAAAATAACGAATTTTCTATACAAAACAATTGAATTATCAAATTAAAAATATGAAATTTGGATCAAAAAGTTAATTTTATACAAAAAAAACGAATTCTCAACAAAATACAATAAATCTCAACCCAAAAGTTGAATTTTAATCTTTTTTTCCATAATGTATTTACTTGGCGCTTACATCACGCCAATTTTTGCATAGGACTTTTAAAATGAAAAGAGAAACTGAAACTTAGTGATTGTGAATTCTCTCTAATTAAAAATTTTAAGTTGTTTATTTGTAATCTCAGTTTTCAAGATTAAAACAAAAACTTAGCTTGTCTCGTTTGTTCAAAAATTTGTTGTTATTTTTAACGTTTTTTTTTGCGCATAAAGCAAAAAATATGTGTCAAATCAACAAATGATACATAACGAATTTGTAGATCTGTTTTTGGTACCACAATTTTGGTCTGTTCGTATATTTTCGTATTTTGCATAGTTTGACCGCAAACTATGCAATTTATTTGTGAAAATTAAAAAATTTCTTATGATATTATTGTAGGGCTTCCAAAAAGCAACGTTTTTTTTCCTCTTGACTTTTTTTCGTATCGTGCGTTATTTGACTTAAAATGGTCAATTTCGCTTTTTTTTTTAATTTTGAAATTGCTATAAAACTCTGAACATTTTTTTTATCGTAAAAAGTCGTTATTTTCGATTACTATGAATAGTCGTACATAGAATTTTTTAATTATGTAAAAAATGTGCCAAGGAACAATCCAGTCCAAGTATTCCTTCGAAAGTTATCTGATTAGCAACGACGACAACAACATACAGACCAAAAAATTTTGAATCTACAACCAAAAAATGAATTTTTAAGAAATTAGTTCAACTTTTACATTTTTAACCGATTCATGAATTTTAAACAAGAAGATTAAGTTTCAACATCTACAAAAAACGAATCTTTGACCAAATTCAAGAATTTCAACTAAAAAGTTGAATTTTCAAATAAAAACGATGATTTAAAAAAAGAAGATTAATTTACTACGAAAAATAACGAATTTTCAATGGAATATCAAAATGATCAGCCAAGAAGTTGAAGTTTCAACCAAAAAGGTTCATTTTTAAGCGAAAAGATTAATTTAATACCAAAAAAATACGAATTTTGATCAATATTCAAGAATTATCAACCAATAAGTTAAAGTTTCAACCAAAAAGGTTAATTTTTAAGCGAAAGGATTACTTTACTACCAAAAAAAGATGCATTTTTGATCAAATTCTAGAGCCATCAACCAACAAGTGAAAGTTTCAAGTAAAAACTTAAATTTTTAAACAAAAATATTAATTTACTACCAAAAAAGACGAATTTTGAACAGAACTCAAGAATTCTGAACCAAAAAGTTGAATTTTCAACTTAAAAAAAAGAATGTTTAAACTAAAAGATTAATTAACTATAAAAAAAACGAATTTTGAACGAAATTCAAGAATTCTGAATCAAAAAGTTGAATTTTCAAAAAAAAAAGATTAATTTTTAAACAAAAATATTAATTTACTACC